>NC_079499.1:105727908-105745478 GCF_030052815.1 Hevea brasiliensis
TAGATACTGCAAAAGAAGTTGTTTGGATATAAGAAACCCCGGTCTCACTAGAAATCCAAACACATAGAAAGGCTGAGTATATTTTCACTTTTTCATTTACATAATATATTTATGTGTAATAGAAAAGGTCCATTGATATTTTATTAGAAATTCTATTCTTAAGTTGTTAAGAATATGAGTGACAGTATTTCTAGTACAAAGTATCATAAATAGATTCACAATCGAGGATACTTCACAATAAGGACATGACTTATTCAGAAAGATTGTAATCATGTTTATTCCTAAGTTATTTATATGAGATGTAAATAAGATGGAATGGTGAGTCTCATGCCATATAACAAACATGATAGGCACTTATACATGATAAGTAGGCCGAACCAGTGACACTTATGACAAGCACATGGAGTTTACTCTTGTCAATGCATTGTCATAAATCATATCAGTGCATATAATCTTTAGACCTGAGATAGCATAGTTATCTTGTATATAGGTGGTTTGAGTTTGATACTGCTTTTATACTTCTACTGTGTATGGGTATATGGGCATGTGTTAGCTCCCACTAGTTATATATGGAGGTAGGTATTGATCAAGATGTAATATGTTCCTCTAAGTAAATAGGGATAAAATCCTATGTTCATTTAATTGTTCTTGATGTTTCAAGTTCCTGGCCAGGACAGATAGATTTATTCAGAAAAGAGTTTCTGATGAGAAAATCTTTTTAATCAAGAACTGGAATTAAAAGAGAACATAATATTCATAGTAAATGGGGTTTGACATAAACCATGACTCTAGCTCGAATTGGGATTTTGTAACAGAGAGATTCTAGTGCATGGTAACATATGATTATAGGTTCATTTAAGGTAAACCTTATTACTGATTGGGTGGCCATGGCATGCTATGCTAGGTGTTAACCATGGTCTATGAGGTTCATAAAATAATTTAGAGAAATCATTTATGGTAAGAAAGAGTTCTGATATTATTAAGAGCTGATATCATGTCTCATTGCCAATTAGTGATAAGCCTAGTAAGTCACACACATAAACAAGTAATCATCAAATTAAATATGATTTAAATAATTAATTAAAGAGTTTAATTGATTAATTAAATATGTTTGGTTTGCAATTAGATTGAAAAGTCCCTAGCATGGCTTGAAACTAAATCTAGGTTATTGGATGTATAGTATAAGTTAAATTTATATTTAAAGTGTTTAAATATGAATTTAATTAATGAGAAATTAATTAATTAATTTATATTTGATATAAATTAATTAGAAGAAGAGAAATAATTATTTTGGGTTGAGAACTCAAAATTAAGACACAAGAGTATTTTGGTAATTTCACAGGGTGACATGTGGCACCATGAGATGGTGACACATGGCACTACACATAAGTTTGCCAAATGTCTTTTAATCATGTAAGATGATTAAAATCAAGATTAAATATAGGTTTGACACTTGGCACAATGTGATTGGGTCAATTAACCTAGAGCTAATTAAAAGGTGACATGTGGCAAGAGTTTTAAGTGGTAACCTAGCTATATAAGTGTAAGGATGAAAGAAGAAAATACACAAGCTGCCATTCTCACTTTGTGCCACCACCCTTGGTTGCCCTCTCCCCTCTTCTTCTTCATCTCTCATCAATTCAAAGAGATTAGCAAACAATCTCTTGAATTAAAAATACTAAAAATTGTTTCTAGTGTCCTGTTTACATCTGTAATCTCTTAAAAGGCAAAACTTGATTTTCTAATTCATAGAAAAAGCTTTAGAAGTTGTTCAAGGGCTGCCATAGGTGATCTTGGTGTGGACAAGCTAGAGGGACAACATCTGGTGTCCTAAAGACGCATCCCAAAGGTGCCAAACACACTGCAGTGCATCAAAAGGTTAGATATAATCTAGGGTTCTAATAATTAATCTGATTAATTCTAAAATTTTAAATGGCAAATATAGATCCAAAAACATATTAAAAGAGTTTTAATATGCTGTTTATCATTGTAATCAAATAAATAAAAATGAATCTTGCATAATGCATGTGACCCTTTTGATTTCAATGATCTAAACTTATGTTTTTCATGCTTCTGCTCCTTCAGTGTTATGGAGATTGGGTCCACACCAAGAATAATATCAATCTCAAACTGCACCTCTCTTTCTGAAGGCAATCCTGGCAACTCATCAGGAAACACATCTGAAAAATCACATACTATAGGGATGTCCTTCAATGTTGGACTCCCCAAATGGGTGTCTACCATGTGGGCCAAGTATGCTTCACACCCCTTTCTGATCATTTTTCTAGCTAGTGCAGCCGAAATGATGTTTGATGGCAATAACTGTCTTTCTCCATTTATTACCACATCACTGTACTGAGGGAGACCAAAAGTGACTGTCTTCAATCTACAGTCAATCATAGCGTGATGCCTGGCTAACCAATCCATGTCTAAGATGATATCATAATCTCTAAAGGGCATTTCTATCAGATCGGACAGAAAAGTATGTCCTTAGATCACCAAAGGACAATCCTTATACAGTCTATTGACCTTGACCTCTTGTCTTAGCAGACTAGTTATTAGCACCTCAAAATCCATTTGTACATATGGAACAACAAGACAATCAATGATGCTAGCACTAACATAAGAGTGGGTAGAACCTGGATCAAATAGTACAAATACATCTTGATCAGAGACAGAGAATGTACCAGCCACAATGTCAGAAGTCTCGGCCTCTTCTCGCTGTCTCATTGTGTAGACCCTAGTGGAAGCACTACCTTGTTCTGATTGATTTACTGTACCCTAACTACCTGAGGTGCTGCCCCTACCTCTACCTCTGCCTCTGCCTCTGCTAGCTGGTTGTGAACCTCTAGTGGTAGAACTCTGTACAGACCCTTCTACAGTAGTAGGAGGTGGCCCAACTCTACTAGCACTGGTACAGTCTTTAGGGAAATGCCCTGTACCCTCGCAATAAAACAGGCTCCCGAAGCCCAGTAACATATCCCACCATAGGTTTTGCCACATGTCTCACAAGGGCAGGGAGGGTGAGAACTACTGGTTGTCTGCTGACCAGATTGAGGGGGTCTCTGTCCCGAGAATCTTCCCCTTTTAGACTTTTTACCACGACTTTGTCCCCCAAAGTTCTTTCTCTTTTCAGTATGGTTACTAGAACTTTGATCCATTGACTTTCCACCTTTTTCTTTTTCAGTCTTCTCTATTTTCTCTTTCACTGGTGCCCCATCTGCTTCAATTCTTTGTAGCTCAAGTGCTTGGGAGATGAGTTCAGAGAAGTTATCATGTCGGAATTAGACCACTTGCATCCTCAAACTAGGCTTCAAGCCAGTCTCGAACCTTTTACATCTCTCTCTGCTTATAGTAAGTAAGTTCCTGGCATAATGGCTCAGGCGGAAGAACTCCCTTTCATACTTCGCCACTGTTTTATTGCCTTATTTTAGACTTAGGAACTCCTGCAGCTTCATGTCCACATAAGCATCTAGGACGTATTTTTGTCTCAACTCTCAAAGGAAGTCATCCTATGTCAATACTGGAGGTTCCACCAGACTATGGGGGATGGTTTTCCACCAATCATATGCATCCCCCTGTACGAGTGACACTGAGTATTCAAATTTTAACTCCTCTGTGCAGTGCAACTTCTTGAAAACTCTTTCCATCCTTTCTAACCACTACTCTTCTTCTAATGAATCCACTGTCCCTTTAAACTCTGTAGCCCCTTACTTAATCAACTTGTCATACTGTCTGGTTGAAGGCTGTGGTTGCACTACAGGAGCCTGAAGTGGGGCTTGGGTAGGCATGCTTCCAGCCATTTATTGAAACATCGCAGTCATCTGCTAGGCAAACTGAGTAGGAAACTGTGGCATTGGAGGAGTTGGAGTGGCTGACCCACTCACATTCTAAAGAGCTAGGGCTTTTCCTTATGCCTCAGCCTCTACTGATTGTTCTACAGAACGATCCCCTTCTTCCATAGTCTATCAGAGGGTATTCTATCTCCTGAACAAATAACACAAGGAGATTTCCCTTCGTTAGTTCATATATATAATGTAATGTACTATATGTATCAAATAATGACATTGAGCAGTTGTACTTAGCACGAAGAAAATGTAAATTCACAGGTCAAAACATACTTTAAAAACTTGCTCTGATACCACTAAAACATGTCACACCTTACCCCTCTGTAAGGCATAACATGATCCCGTAGTATACTTAATGAATCACCAAACTTCGCCTACTGATAACCCATTAAATACACTACAAAGGATTTTAAAAATAATTTATCTTCTTTGAAGGTAGTGAGCACTTTTAACAGGTATTAAAAACTTTTATTTGCAGTTAAAATATTAGGTAAAAATTTTGTTAAATTTTATTTTTCTACAAATTTTATAAAAATTTCGGCAGAGTGCCATCTGTAATTGAAAAAAAAAACTAAATTTTCAACACCTGTAAAAAGACACTTCCAATAATTCAATTCACAACCCCAACTTCTAATATCTCAACGCAACTAGATTACACAATCTCGCCCAAATTCAATTCATAAAAACAAATCTCAAAATGAAGAACATAATTGAGCATGTCATAAATTAAAACACAAAGTTTATATTACAACAATTTTACAAAATCAAATACTTTACAACATTACTGTACAACTGCTCAAGACCAACCATAATATATACATACAGTCATATACATTAAAATAAAAATTTACATAAGGGTATAATTCAAATACCCGACAAAAATCCAAGTGTGCGGTATCTTCTAGTCACTAGCAGCCTATTATGCTGCTTTACCAGTCTCTCTACCTGTGATAGCAACGTAAAGCCATCGCTGAGTAAAAATACCCAGTGGTGCACAATATAAAGAAAAATACCAGTTTATGCCAAATTAAATCACAATTATTCCAAATACAGTACTTAAATTGTTAAACAAATACAAAACACAATTTAAAATTTAAGTCAAAGAAATTCTCACTTCATAATTCAAGAATAGCTTTTTATAAAATCGCACAGTTATATCATGACACCAATATACTTTTCATCCCAACAGCCGAAGCCTTATGAGGAATACCAAGACTAGCTAGCTCAAATCTATGGGTACTCATTCAATTTCCTCCTTTACTGGCACACACCTCAACACTTCAGTCAGAGAGGGAATACAAAACTATTTCTTTCCACTAGGTAAGCTAATGGGGAATTCAAACATCTGGTCATGACACTGTGGTTTCAAACTATTTTAATAATTTTCTAAACATTTAAAATGGCCATTAATTCACATATAGTTTAACTTCCCAAAAACATGGGTCAACAAAACATATTTCTTTTCAATTAAATATTCAATTCAATGGAAGTCATAATTAAATTCTTACAATTCATTCAACATAATTTCGAAAGATATTTCAAAGAGAAATTCTATGTTGTGCACAAACCTCTTATGAGTCATCTCTTGGCCTTGACTCAGTGTTTCTTTCTCCTTTCCAGTGTCTTTCCCAACTAAAACACATAATTTCTAGTATTTTATTATCAAGTCACATAATTAATCCAACAATAATTTCATGCCTACTTAATTGCACCCCTAAAATTGCTTAAAATAGATTTTTTTAGAATTTGCATTTTGGGGTTACTATTCATTATACTATTCAAGTTAAAATGCTGACTTTCTCACGCTTAATAGGTATGTAAATTCCAATTACACCCATATACTACATTTTGAGTATCTAATTTGTTGGCATTGGATGCCATTTCAATTTCTAAGCCTCCTAAGAGATATTGCAATTTTCTAGTTTTGGTTCACTGTATTTTACTATTCTATTAGTCTAGTTACTGTAGGAATTTGGCTAAGTGTCCTTCACCAAAGTTGTTCCTTATTATCTTAGCTTTAATTCCCTTTTTGAATAACTCCATTTGGAGTTTTGTAGCCCAAGTTATGGCCATTTTTCTAAGGCTAGCTGAATTGGTTTTAACCTGCACTGCAGGCACTTTCTTGGTTCTGGTAGTTTTGGTGTGCTGACTGCAGCTCACTTTTCGAATGGGTTATGGTCAGAATTTGGATTTGTGTTCTTCATAGTGCTATGTCTCAGCTTTCGATAGGTATAAATTTCAGGTTATTTGAACCTTCCTACACCAAGTTATGGCCTAATGAACAAACACTGTTGATTTGGTCATTTCTGTACAGTGGTAGTGTGCCAATTCCGGGTTTGACCTAATTATTCACTAACTTAAAGTCATTTTCTGGGCAGAGTTTCTAAATGAAAATTGTGACATTATGTGTCTACTTTCATCTCCAATTGACCTTACACCAATTGGAGTGGCAGAATTACAATTTTGGTCCCTGAAGTGGACCTAGGTCTGGCTGTCCAGAATTGACTCTCACCAATCCGAATTTAATTTCAATTCTCATCACTTCTGTTGTTCCTTATAGCAACCCAAGAGGGGGAGGGGGTGAATTGGGTTCTAATTGCAAAATTAAAGATTAAAAGAAATTTAAACACAAAGAAGAGAAAAGGAAGAATGATAACAAAAGAGATTTATAGAGGTTCGGCTATCCCAAGCCTACGTCCTCTCCTTAAGGCCCTCCTTGAGAGTTAACTCTACTAAAATTCTTCTTTGGGTGAAGAATAAACCCCTTACAATCACCACAAGAGCAAACCCTTACTCTTTTACAAATCCTGTTACACTCAAGAGCTATTTAAAGCTCTATCACACTCAAAATTACAATAAGTGCTCACAATAACTTTGAAGGGACTCTCAGAACAATGAATTTATAACTCAAATATCAAGTTCTCAACATTAACTATGGTAGCTCAAGTTCTAGAGAGAGAGAATGAAGAAAATCTTTAGAACCCAATAAATTTCCAAAAGATTGTTGTTGTCTAAGCTCCTTTCTAGTAAAAAATGATGCCTATTTATCGTTTTTGCAAGAAAATAGCCATTGGGGGTGCATTAAATGCAAAACTAGCCGTTCATCCACCCAAAGCTTTGTTTTATCAAGTTGCAGAAACTCAGGTTCGGCTACCGAAGCTTGAAGCGCCAAAAAATAGATTTTGAAAAGTCACTTTCGGCTGCCGGAGTGCTCTCTGGACAAAATGACTTTTAATGCTAAAAAACCATGATTTAAAGAGTGAACTTCGGCTGCTGAACTTCCCACTTTCGGCTGCTGAAGTGCTCTATAGACAGAAAGTGTCAAAAGGGCACTTAGGCTTCGGAAATACATAACCTTTTGATCGGAACTCGGATTTTCAATTCGTTTGAACCATTGGAAAGCTAATTTGATAAAATTTTCAATGAAAACACTTTCAAAAACAAATTTTCATTTCTCAAATGTGAAAATTTCATTTTAATCCCTCTTGGTCAAGAAAAAGTTACAAGTAAAGACACTAAGAAATTAAGAGTTTAAAAAACTCGTAACTTTTTGATCCGAACTTAGATTTTTGATCCGTTTGAACCATTGAAAAGCTAATTCAATGTACTTTTCAGCTAAAATACTTTTCAAAATTAATTTTCCATTTTTGAAAAATTTATTTAATTTTCCTTGATAAAAATTAGGTGAAAACTAAGTTGAACAAGATATTCTTAGTACCACCTAAACTTGAGCCAACATAATTAATAAAATGAGATTTACAAGATATAAAATAAATAAAAGTTACATTGCAGGTTCCCATAAATGTTTGCTTTCTTATGTTACTCTTCCTTAACTTTGATTTGAGGCAATTTGACAATTTTGAGTCTATGGCCTATAAACTCAACACAAACACTTCCAAAGTATATTGTAGAACACTAATTGTTTATTATCATCAAAACATGGGTTAAAACACCTAGGTCCAACAACTCCAACACACTCCATTTGACCCTAATTGACCATTTCAAGTTTCAATTAGGTCCCATTACATCAATTACCAATTTTCTCTAAATTTTCCCTCAAATTCATTGGCTCAAGAACCTTAATTTTGCAACTTATTCAATTGATGCAATTAAAGTGTATAACTATCTTCTACACACTAAATTACACTTAATTACACTTGCAATTGCATCAAACCCACTCAAACCATAATCCTTCTAATGTTGGCCGAAATTCCTATAAGTGTAGATGTGCATGATTTGTTTCATTTTTTTTTTATTAATTTCTAGTGTAATTTAACTACTTAATTATGAATTTAAACATAAAATTGAAAACTAACCATTAGCCTCTTTCTTTGAATTTCCATTCTTCAAATCTCTATTTTTCCTTCTTTCTTTTCTTCTTCAACCTTCTTTTCAAGTTGCAAGAGCAAGTTGCGGAATTTATGGAAATTTTAGGGTTTTAGAAGCTTGATTTCATACTTTAATGGAGGTTTTTGTGAGAGAAAATGGGAGAGAGAGGGCCACGGCAATGTGAAAAGGAAGAAGAAAAAAAAAAGCCTTTATAATTTTGTTTTAATTCCCATAATTGACTTAGTAAAAAATAAATTAAATGGGTAAATATTTATGATGTCATGCATGATGTCATTATTCTATTTTCTTCTCTTTTCTTTTTCTTTTCTTTTTTCCATACTTCTTTAATTTAAATTTATACTTCAAAATTTTCATTTCTCAGATTTTATTGTACAGATAGGTCATGAGTCACCTCTATGGATGAATTGACTAATTTGCCCCTTGCCGATCCGATCTGTTTGCCAATAATTCAGTATTCCTTTCGAAACCTTGATCTAATTATTTGACCTACTTATCAACTCTTTTCTGTGATTTTCTCTTTTTCACTAGTTTTGCAATACTTCTTAGGACTGCGGTGTCATAATGTTCCATTCTAAATTAGGATTGAAACTGACCTCGCAGTCACTTTCCGGTAAAGTCACCCATCGCTGTGACTCCCAGCTCATTTAACCTTTTAAGTTTTATTTTTCTTATTTAGACTTGACCTTCTGGTAATTACCATTAATTTTCATTCAGGACTTTCTAGGTGACTTAAATATGGTTCTAATCCTCTTAATTGTCCAAACCAACACCGGTCACCAGAACAGTAAAATATGCATGACTATGCATGTAGGGGTGTTACAATAATAGAGGAGGGGAAGAACCTAATAGAGGTTTTACGATATTATTAACTCAAAATTGAGTTTGATACATGTAATTAAGATTAATTATATAATGCTTTATATTTATATTTTTATATGTGAAATCAATTTAATTCTATAATATCATAATTTGCGTTATTCTTCATAACAATATATATTATTTTTAGTTTATTATCAATTAAGAAATTATATTTTATAAATTCGTATTGTTAAAATATTTATTTAAAAAAAGTATTTTATATTCAATTTATAATTTAATTAGATTCTATTTAAATTATAAAAAAATATTTAAATAATATTACCTTTTTTATGTAGATATTGAATGAGTTTAATTATAAAAAAAGGAAAAGGAAAAAGTAAAATAAATAAATAAATAAAACAAAAAGCTAGACAAAAATATGAAAAAAAAACTTTCACTGTTTAACTTATAATCTAATTAAATTTTATTTAAATTATGTAAAATGTTTATATATTATTAATTTTTTATGCAAATATAAATTTAATTATATGAAAAATAAAAATAAAAATAAAGGAAGTATAAAAAAATGAAAAAGTTAAAAAAAAAAAAGCAAGATAAAAGGGCAAAGAGTTTAATAGCAATTTAATATTTGTGTCTATTAAATAAGAAGACTTAAATTTAAGATTTCACTATTTTTGCATTTAATAAATAAATAAACCATTCTTCATTGTTAATACATAAATAATTATTGAATAATAATAAATTTAATTTAATTTTTTTGCATAAAAATTTTTAGAGGGAAATGGATTATTAATATATATATATTTTATAATTTTTAAATAATAAATTATATACTCAATTAATAAATTATTAATTTAGTAATGGATCTTCTTTAATTATGAAAAAAATTAAATGGTATTATACATTAGAAATTACAGTTGTCATTTCCATTAAAATATTGTTGAAATTATTAGATTATATTTCATTATTTAATTTAGACAAAGAGATAGGGTTAACAAAAAGAATCATCAATGACAATTGTTAATATAAGCTAAGCAATCCGAATTCTACATTATTTGGCTAAATGTGTAATTTCACCCGCATATTTATTTGAGACGTTAAGTTTAATCTATTTTAAATCTTTCATTTAAATTAATTGAGAAGTTTTAATTTAAGTTTATTTTGACCAGAAAATTAAGATGTTTAATTTCTTTATTTTTTAGGCTAAATTTCTTGATTGAAAAATTTAGAAGGTCAATTTATTGATTTTGTTTTTGGCTAATTTGAGAATAAATTGATACTTTTTTTTTGTTAATTTGGAGAAAAATTTAAAAATGAGTTAAATTGAACATCTCAATAAGTAAATGGGTGGAATTAAGCATCACAATAAATAAATGGGTAAAATTAAATATGAAGTCAAAATTATTTAATTGTTTAGCCCTCAGCTCTTTCATTCATAAAGGACTCAACTTAAAAGACCATTTTAACCCCAAGTCACTCAGTGACTTAGGATAGCATTTTAGTATATATAATTAATGAGTTGTATAATAAAAGATAATTCTCTTTTTCAATAATTCTTATTATAAAATTGATAATCTCACAATTAATATTTAAAAAATTTTAATTTAAAATCTATTCACTATTTGTTGGGGTCTTCTATTTTAGTTTCTATACAATTCTAGCTAAGAACATGAACCAAAATGAAGCATTGCGTTCATTTATTTTTAGAAACCAAACATGAAACAAGATTTCAATTTTGATTTCAATTCGATCCAATTCATAAAATAACAATTCTTTTTGAATTATGGTACAATTCTTTAATTTACTTTGGAACCTAATAATCATATACAGCCCAGCCCATCTATTTATACATTTAAATGTGAAAGAAACCAATTAGATTGCCCTTAATTGGTAAAATCCTTTGTTTAAACGTCAATAAGTGCAAATTTAGCTTTAGGATTGTTATTAATTAGGTATAAAAGGCCAAAGAAATGTGAGAATTGGGTGGACAAAGAAATGTGAGAATTGAGCGGACTGATTACCTCGGAGTCGGTGAAGTATCGTAGTCTCAAGATCCATAATTACTTTGTTTAGGACCCATATCTCTTTATTTAGGTAAACAATTAAATTGCAAGACTTCTTTTTTCTCATTAAATCATTCAACATCAAATAAATATATACACAATCAACACGGACTGATGCTGTGATTGTGAACTAATAGATATTAATGGAAATTAACTATATAAAATTGGAGCATATATATATATATAGAGAGAGAAAAAGTAAGCGATAAAAAATATTCGGTGATGATGAATATATTAATAAGTATATATTTATATAATGGATCTTTTTTTTCTAAATGACATAATATTCGCTTGAATTAGAAAAATATTATTTATTAATAATTTCCTTGATTGGCTCAAATTAAGGGTGTAAATGAATTAAATTGCTAGTGAATTATTTGATAATTAGCTCAGTATAAGTTTTGTAACACTCTCCCTGTATCAACTCCGTACATTCTACTGTTCCGGTGACCGGTGACGGTCCGGATAGCTAGAACGTCCGGAAAAATATTTAAACTAAAGTCGGGAATCATAATTAACTCAAATATTAATAAGAAAAATTTAGTAAAAAGTTTAAAAATAAAATACAACCAAGTTAAACGAGCTAGGTGCCTAGCGATGGGTAACTGAGAGGAAGTTGCGGTTCTGCAACGAGGAGCCCTAGACAGGGAAAAATTATAAAATAATTTTGGGACTCCAGAGAAGGGTTATTGAGGTTCCCATGGCATTAGAATGCCAAGAAAATACCTAGAAAAATTTTTCAATCGGTACAGACAATTTTGACCCGTTAAGCCAAACGGAGGGCATTTTGGTCATTTCGCATTCAGAGGTGATTTTTGGCCGACTTGTCCCGTTGAGTAAATAATTAATATGACATAAAATATGAATAAACATTACTAAAAATTGAATTGAAATCAAGTAGAAAAGAAAAGAAAAGAAAAATGAAAAAAATGGGACTTTTGACATCACATGATGTCATTAAACTTTCTCTCCACCAATGACAATCAAGCAATTTCATTAAAAAGGGAAAATGAGGCAAAATTGAAACAAAAATTCTGTTCTTCTTCCTTCATCAAACGGCAGCCTCTCTCCCTCTCTCAACCTCCATTAAACCTCACTTCTCAAGCTTGATTTCTACTTTGTTTCACCACAAAACCCTAACCTCTCTTCATTAAAATTTTACCCCACACCTTAAACAAGCTTTTGGCAGCCAACAAGAGGAAAGAAAGTGAAGTTTTGAAGTGGGAAAAATCTGCCCTATTCAAGGTTAGTGCAACTATATACATAAAACTCTTTCATTTCATGATTAGGGACTTGAAACTTAGTAAGAATTGTAATTTAAATGAATAAAAACTCATGTGTATGAGTACATGAGTTTCGGCTGCCCTAGTGAAGGAATAGGAAGGAGTGTTTTTGATGAGCTTGAAGTGAACTAGGATCATGCTGGAAGTTTATAAACATAAGAATAATAAGTTTGTATGCTAACTAAGGCATTTTGTAGAAAACATAATGTGAAGCTAGGGTTTTGGGGAGTGAAAATTGATTTGGCTTATGAAATTGTTAGAGAACATTTTAATGGTCAATTAGTGACTATTTTAGGTAAGTTGAGCACAATTTGGATTGAAAAATAGGATTGCAAAGTGAAGATGTAGGCTGCCCTAGGACAGCAGAGGATCAAAATTCAGTCCACTTGGACTGCCATAACTTGGGCTGTGCTGATCCAATTGGTGTTTGGCCAATTGGACATGAAACTAGGCTTATAATGGCACATTTTTGCTGAAGAAACCATGCCCAAAAGACCAAAGCAAGAGGACCAAAACTTGGCCCCAATCCGGATACCCTGCAACTGATTCTGCAGAATTAACACTGTTCATTTGGCCATAACTCACTGTAGATTTGGTCAATTGACCTGAAATTTTTACAGCAACAAGTTAAGACATAGACAAACAACTTTTATGAAGGAACCTACCCAAAATTATGGCCAGAACCCATCCAACCAAGTGACTCTAGTTACTGTTCATGTTATCAGAGATATGGTCAATTCTGCATTGGCAATCCGCCACCGTGGTTTTTGGACCATATCTAGAGCTACAAAACTCCAAATGGAGTGATTCAAAAAGGAAAACTAGACAAAATAAGGAACAACTTTCATGTTTGTCATTTCTTCAAATTCGATCGCAACAGTGTTTAATGGAACAAGAAACATATGCTTCAAAATCAAATTTTCTGCCCTCTTGGTTTTAAGTTAGAAATGGTAAATGTGACCAATCCCAACAAGTGTTAAAAGCAAAATGTGGTATGTTGGGAGTGCCAAAACCAATGTACCTAATTTCTACCTAAAAGTCAACATTTTAGTTGACCAAAGGGGTGAATAGTGACACCGAAACTTGAAATTCAAAGATTGAAGAATTTTAAAGTATCGAATGCCCTAGTATACCTAACAAGATTGGTTTGGATAGTTTGGCATGCCAATAGGGTTCAGTTAGCAGTACTGCACATGGCGATATGCCATTCCTTGATTTCATGGCTTTTAGCCATTCTGACTTTGTATTGAGACTTGGCCTTGTGCCTGATATTCTTTACAGCTTGTTAGCTGTTCTGTTGTACACCGGGAGATGCATATGTGACCGATGGTGTGACGGCCCGAGGTACTAGGTACCCAGTGCCAGTTTACCCGTTATCCAGTCCAGTCGGCTAGTGTAGGTTACTTGGGGCAACCAAATGAATAAAAGTGAACAAAGTTAATGAAATAATGAATATACCAACACCAAACAAAGAAAGCATACACATTCTATACACATTTATTTCTTGCTATTTTCTTTTATTATATTATTGCACCACTAAGCATTATTGCTTAGCGCGTTGCTTTTGCCACGCGTAGGTACTGGAGATCCCGATCGTGAGCCCAGTAGACCACAGACTGGGTGAGTCCATCCTGCAGTTCTGCACAGTGTCCTTGTCACCTCAACTTCTGCAGTGCATTGGTAGGACATTAGGTGTCATTTTGGCATTCTGTAATTAATTTTGATTTTCTTATATGTAATTAAACTTGTGTAATGTATATTGGTGTTCATGTAAATTATGAAAATTGTATTTGTAAATGGAAAAGTAAATGTTTATTTGTGATATATATGTGATCATCACATGTGATGGATGAATGAGAATTTAAATTGAAATGTTGAGATCTTGATATTGAGTTTTGTGATGATATTGGAGTTGAGAATGAATGAATTTGTTTATTGGAAGTGTTTTTCACAGGTTCCGAAGAACTGTTTTCTCCATTTTTAGCCGGTACTCCGCCGGATTTTCTTTAAAATTTTCGGAACCTCAAATAAATAATATTTTTGATAAATGACTTAAATAAAGTATGTTTCATAAATTATATTCAAAGCATGATAAAAATTAAATAAGGCATATTAGAGTGTGCCGGTACACCGTGTGACATTGCTTACTCGGGTATACTGTACACGGGTAAGGGGTGTCACATTTAGTGGTATCAGAGCACGGTTTAGGCGTTTCTGGGCCTAGATTGAGTCCATACCATGCATTGCATTTGTAAGAGTCGAGGTGACACTAACGCAGATCTGTTTATCTTTCTTATTTTGAATAGGATATGGACCCTTCATCTCAGAGAGCCGTTGAGGAGGAAGTGGAGAGTCATGCTCCACCTGCAGTAGCTGAGACTGGGGGTAGGGGAGAACCTACTCCACCAGCTCAAGTAGAGCCTGCTCAGCCTCCACAGGCCATGTTCCAACAAATGGCCGACTTCTTTAGACAAATGGCCGGAGTAATGCCAGCACCACCACCACCACCAGCTCCACAGCAGAAATCACACCTGGAAAGGCTAAGAAAGTTTGGGGCGGTGGATTTCTTCAGCAAGAGAGAAGATGACTCTGTTGCAGTCGAGAATTGGTTGAACAGAACGGGCAGAGTCTTAAAACAACTCCACTGCACCTCAGAGCAAAATCTAGAAGCTGCAGTATCCTTGTTGCAAGACGATGCTTATGAATGGTGGGACACTGTGTCCAGTGAAGTGCAAATGTAAGTCAGAATTTGGGACTTCTTTCTCTCGAATTCAAGAAGAAATATGTGGGTACTGTATACCGGAAGAGAGAAGAAGAGAGTTTATTAACCCGAGGCAGACATTTATCGGTGGCAGAATATGAGAAGGAATTTGTTCAATTAAGCCGCTACGGAAGGGAGATAGTCCCTAATGAAGCTGAAAGATGTAAGAGATTTGAAGAGGGACTAAATGACAACATCAAGATCCAGCTCACTGCCTTGTGAATCACAGAATTTAGCAAGCTAGTTGAAGCTGCAATAAGGGTTGAAAAAGTGAGAATCAGTGAGCAGACCAGAAGAGATAGACAACGTAAGAGGGGCCCGGTCGCCTAGCTCATCTCCTGCACTGGAAGAAGTTCGGTCCACCGCACGCAGTTCAGTCAGCCACATGGTCGTGGTCAGTCTCGGGGCCCTGTGCCATAGTTTACCCCTAGGAGAGGTCACCCACACCATCGGTGGGCAGCTCCAGGATGGGGTTCAGGACCAGCCCCAACATCTTCTCGCATGTCCACACCGCTCGAAATGGCATAAGGGAGTGTTGGAGAGTGACTGGTGCTCGCTTGAGATGTGGGTCAACAGAGCATCGTTGAAGAACCGCCCACGCAGAACTACTATAGCTACTCCAACACAAGCGCATGCACTGCTCCCGCACCGCAAAGAGGTAGAAAATCTGCAACTGACGCAGAGGGACCATCACAGAGGCTCAGCATCTGAGCCGCAGAGGCCGGATAATGCACCACCCGCGAAATTATGCCCCGAGAGCTCAAGAGGAGCAAGATGCCCTGACGTCATCGAGGGTCGTTCTCCTCTACACTATACTGCATGCATTGGTGGATCCAGATCCACTCATTCCTACATTTGCATCAACCTACCCGTAGAAAGGGGATACTAGTAGGGAGAGTGACCAAGACATTCTCGGTCACTAATCCATTGGGCCACGATGTGGTAGTGATCAAAGTGTACAAGGGTTGGGCGTTAAGGATTCTGGTTTATGTATTCTTAGCAGAACTGATTGAGTTGCCCTTACATGAGTTTGACATGATTTTGGGAATGGACTGTTTGTCACATCATCGTGCAATAGTTGATTGCAAATTGAAGAGAATTTCTTTGAAAACTCCTAGGGTAATGAGATCACGATTGTGGGGAAAGGATGATTTCTTGTCCAATGTCATCTCACCACGATTGCAAGAAGAATGATGAGAAAAGGTCGTGAAGCCTACCTAGCACATGTGGTGGATACTAGGCGTGCTAAGCCAAACACAGGTGACATACCCACAGAAGAGATTTCCTGCAGGTATTTCCCGAAGAGTTGCCCGGTTTGCCACCGTAAAGGGAAGTTGAATTTGCTATTGAGACATCGCTGCACAAAGACCCATTTCCATTGCTCCTTATAGGATGGCACCCACGGAATTGAGGGAGTTGAAAACTCAGTTGCAAGAGTTGCTGGATAAGGGGTTCATATGCCCCAGTGTATCACCATGGGGAGCTCCAGTGCTGTTTGTGAAAAAGAAGGATGGGACTTTGAGGTTATGTATTGATTACCGGCAGTTGAATAAAGTGACTGTGAAGAACAAATATCCGTTGCCTAGAATTGATGATCTGTTTGATCAGTTGAAGGGAGCAGGAGTATTTTCTAAGATTGATCTCAGATCAGGGTATCATCAGTTGATGTCGACACCATATTTTGGCCGATCCCTAGAATCAATAAAAATTCTTCTTTGAACAGCTAATCACGTTTCCGATCCCTCTTTGATAGGCGGTCACATTTCCGATCTCTCCTCACAAAGAATTGAATTAATGCTGAGTCCTCATATTCATTAAGCCTCGCCGATTTCTCAAATCATTTACCGACCTCTCAAACCCGTTGTCGAATTTCCGGACCTGTCAAGTATATTCCTGATCTCTGTTGATAAATAAAATGAACTGGCACTAGATCTTTTCCTACCAGTTTTATTACCGACCTCTTTTTATGTAGATTAAGAGATAAAGTTTTTGTTCGGTTTAACGATTGTTCCTATCTTAAGTTTTCAATTTTAATTTTAAATTTTAATCAAGTCCTGCTCAGATTTCTCCCCACCGATCTCATGCTTATTGTGCTTTCCGATCTTTTATACTTAGATTAATAATCACATTTAGTTTTTGTTTTGCTGTGCTCATACAATCAAATACTCAGACAAACAATGGTTTAAAATTTTCCGATCACAATCATTCATTGAACAAAGAGGCATTTCATTTCATGTCATAATCTGTACAAGTTATTCGGCTGGGGGATCACCCCCAGCCTGATTTACATTCTGCTCACTCTCTCTCTCTTCCTCGCCCTCCTCCTCACTATCTCCACCATCGCCCCCGGGAGCCAGGTCGTCCATCCAAGAGAAGTCCTCTTCAGGATAGCGCTTTTGGAGTTCGGCCAAGAGATCCTTATGAGCATTCACATAGGCTCCGGCTA
>NC_079499.1:105745578-105774500 GCF_030052815.1 Hevea brasiliensis
ATTTAATTTTTATTTTTGGGGATGTAAAGGCCATTTTAAGGTTTTAATCTCTATTCTCCTCCTTTTTTCTTTAGTTTAGGTCTTTATTTTTATTTGAATTATTTTGAATGTTTTCAAATGGACCTTTGACATGTAATTGGGCTTAGTCCAGTTGCATATGGGGAAACATGCTAATTAATGGGCCTAAGAACATAACCTATAAACTTTGATATGTCAGATGTACATTAGATTGAAATGCTTAGGAATTTTTCTATAGTATGCTATGTATGACATGTAAATAGAAATGATAAACAATTAACTTAGTTAAATATGCGTGTGGGGCAAGACAGTAAAAGGGTAACATCACTTAACTTTGAAACTTAACTTGTGTTGTGCAAAACCTCGCAAATGCACGGATCATTAATTATTTTAATTAATTAGTTATTTACTTAGTCATTTTAGGTATTTAAATTGTTTAAATAAATAAAATGATCCCAAGTTCATAAAAGACCCTAAGGCCCACACATGAAGCAAATAAAAGCCCATGGAGGACTTAGTTTATACAAATTATGGATCAAGGCTCCCTTTGCATATTCAAGGCCTCTTGTATAAGTTTAATGGGCTTAAGGCCTTGTAACAACTGTAGACTAATTTATTTAATTTTTATTTTTGGGGATGTAAAGGCCATTTTAAGGTTTTAATCTCTATTCTCCTCCTTTTTTCTTTAGTTTAGGTCTTTATTTTTATTTGAATTATTTTGAATGTTTTCAAATGGACCTTTGACATGTAATTGGGCTTAGTCCAGTTGCATATGGGGAAACATGCTAATTAATGGGCCTAAGAACATAACCTATAAACTTTGATATGTCAGATGTACATTAGATTGAAATGCTTAGGAATTTTTTCTATAGTATGCTATGTATGACATGTAAATAGAAATGATAAACAATTAACTTAGTTAAATATGCGTGTGGGGCAAGACAGTAAAAGGGTAACATCACTTAACTTTGAAACTTAACTTGTGTTGTGCAAAACCTCGCAAATGCATGGATCATTAATTATTTTAATTAATTAGTTATTTACTTAGTCATTTTAGGTATTTAAATTGTTTAAATAAATAAAATGATCCCAAGTTCATAAAAGACCCTAAGGCCCACACATGAAGCAAATAAAAGCCCATGGAGGACTTAGTTTATACAAATTAATACCCTAAACCTAGGGCAACAGTCAAAATGAAGCCTTATTATTCTAGGCCTTCACCAATTAATCTACAATTTGAAGACAATAGTTATAACTACGTACAATTTGATGGAACTTCAATTGTAGAATGGAACATAGATGGATTATCTGAATACCAGATTAAAAATACTATCCATTTCATGACCATGTATGCGTTTGCCGCTAAATCAAGAGGAAACAGGATGAGCAAATAGTCCACGCAATTACATGTGGATTTACAGCCAACTTAAAGGTTGGTGGGATTTTTCCTTAATCGAGGAAGGAAAAAGACAAATTTACGATCTTTGTTAAAACAGAACAATCAACAACAGTCAAACTCAAGTCCCGCATCGTGTGTATACCTTATTGTGTACAATAGGATTACACTTCGTAGGAACCATGAGTATGTACCTAGATAGATCCCAGAACAACTAATGAACCTTAGGTGTCCACCTATCTCATTTCAAATGGTATAAAGATACCTTCTTTTCCTTATATTTGTTAGGGAAGACAATCAATATGATTTTTGGAAAGAAAAATTTCTTTCTGATTGCCCTCGTTATTTCTTTGACGAGTCAAAAACAAATAAGAGATAAACATGACAATACCTTGCCATACAATCAGTATACCTTTGGTGAATTAGCGTCAGAAGTAGTTACTGCAGGATTAACACTGTGCAATGAACTAAGACTTCAGCGCCAATTATACAAAGAGCGAATCACGGGTAAAAGAATACTCGGTGATTTCTGTGAACAGTATGGTTTACCACCAGTAACTTTTCCTAATAAAGGCAAAGTTAAAAAACTGGGGAGAGAGAGTAAGAGAAGGTTTAAAAAACACAGAACCTTTTACCCTCAAAAAGAAAAAAGGTTTAAAAAACCAGTTAAAAGTAAACCTGTCACCTCTTCTAAAAAGAAGAAAAGAATAACAAAAGAGACTAATGTAGTCTGTTACAAATGTGGAAAGACTGGTCACTACGCTAACAAGTGTAGAGTCAAACAACAAATTCAAGCCTTAGAAATTAATGACAATCTTAAAGATTCATTAATTAAAATCCTCTTAAATGAGTCTGATTTAGAAAAAGATTTAGAAGTCAATGCGTTAGACTATACTTCTGAGGAATCTTCTACTGAGTTAGAACCAGAACAAGAAAAAATCTGTGATGGAAAATGTGATTATTACAAATCACTCTGTACCTTAAATGGTTTATGTGTCTTAACTAAAGAACAAAACTTGATGTTAGATCTTATAGAAAAGATAGAAGATCAAGAAGAAAAAAGGAAAAAATTAGAAGAATATCTGAATCTGGTTAAGGATAAAAGTCCTTTAGAAAGAAAGATAGAAGAAAGAACAAATCCATATGAACTTAAAGAAGTCATGGAAAGAATGAAAAGGCTAAAATGCCAAGAGAACCAACTATACAAGAATTAAGAAAAGAAATAAATTCGATTAAATTAAATACAATTCTTAAGAAAAAATGGTCTTATTAGAAACAAGACAAGAATTTCCCTTAATAGTGGAAACAATGTAAGAAGAAGAAAAGCAGAACCAAGAGAAATAAAATCTTCAAGATGTCAATCGTATAGATAGAGTAATCACTCATAAATGGCATACTAAAGTCACAATCATTGTTCAAAAAGAGTACTTATTTAGTACTATAGCCTTAATAGACTCAGGTGCAGACTTATGCTGTATAGATGAAGGACTTGTACCCTCAAAATACTTCTCTAAAACAACAAGAATTACATACAGATGAGTTCTAAAATGGACATCAAATACAAATTATCTGATACGGTAGTTTGTAATCAAGGAATATGCTTTGAAATACCATTTATAATGGTAAAAGGGTTATCTCATCCAGTTATCCTAGGAAACCCATTCCTTCACATGTTATACCCAATTAAGTCAATTACTGAAAAGGGAATAACAACAGAAATTGATGGAAGAGAGATTATTTTTGAATTTATCTCCTTGCCAGTAGAAAGAGAAATTGATGTGCTTAAAGGTAACATCAAGAAAAAAGAAAATTTTATTTATTCTCTTAAAAGAGAAATAGATTACAAAAAAATAACAGAAAAGGTTAATGAACCTTTGATACAAGAAAAAATAAAACAGCTCCAAAATGAGATGGCTAAAAGCATCTGTGCAGAGGTACCCAATGCCTTCTGGGATAGAAAAAGCCATGTGGTTAATCTACCATATGAGCCCAGTTTTGATGAAACAGACATACCTACTAAAGACCGGCCCATTGCCATGGGACCAAGACATTTGGAGATCTGTAAAAAGGAAATTGCTGACCTCGAGTCAAAAGGGCTAATTAGAAAAAGTCAAAGCCCATGGAGTTGCCCAGCGTTTTATGTTGAAAATGCTGCTGAACTAGAAAGAGGAGTCCCAAGACTAGTGATCAATTATAAGCCTTTAAACAAGGCCCTTAGATGGATAAGATATCCATTGCCTAATAAAAGAGATCTATTAAATAGACTCTTTGAGGCCCAAATCTTTTCAAAGTTCGATATGAAGTCTGGATATTGGCAAATCCAGATAGCTGAAACAGATAGGTATAAAACTGCCTTTACTGTGCCATTTGGACATTACGAATGGAACGTAATGCCCTTTGGGCTTAAAAATGCCCCATCAGAATTTCAAAAAATTATGAATGAAATATTCAATGCTTATTCAGCATTCTCAATTGTTTACATTGATGATGTCCTTATTTTCTCCAGGACAATTGATCAACATTTCAAACACTTAAATGTGTTTATGAAAATTGTCAAAAGAAATGGCTTGGTAGTCTCAGCCAGAAAGATTAAACTCTTTCAGACTAATATTAGATTTTTAGGACATAATATAAAACAAGGATCAATTATTCCTATTGATCGAGCCATTGAGTTTGCCAGTAAATTTCCTGATGAAATAAAAGAAAAAACCCAGCTTCAAAGGTTTTTAGGAAGCCTAAACTATGTCTCAGATTTCTATAAAGACCTGGCCCATGATGCAAAGCCTTTATTCCAAAGACTTAGAAAAAATCCAAGCCCATGGACCAAAGAACACACCTTATCATTAAACGGATAAAACAAAGGGTTAAAACCCTTCCTTGTCCGGCAATACCTCATCCATCCGCCTTAAAGGTAGTGGAATCGACGATCGACATCGACGCCAGTGCAGGCATCTTAAAACAAAAACTAGATGACAAAGAAACCCTAGTCAGTTTACGATGGTATTTGGACAGGACCTAGAGTTAATTACTCTACGGTTAAAAAAGAGATCTTATCTATAGTTCTCTGTGTACAAAAGTTCGAATCTGATTTATTAAATCAGAAATTCCTTATAAGGGTTGATTGCAAAAGTGCAAAAGAAATATTACTGAAAGATGTTAAAAACATCGCATCTAAACAGATATTTGCAAGATGGCAGGCTATTTTGTCTGTATTTGATTTTGATATTGAGTTTATTAAAGGAGAAACTAACTCATTGCCTGATTTCTTGACACGTGAATTCCTTACAGGACATGAGTTCAAAGGCCTCGAACTCGTCAAAACAGACTCACGAGGTATCTCCACCTCCGTCTAAAATGATGGACAAACTCAGAGACGACGCTTATGCTATCAGTGTCGAAGCTAATAATGCTAAGGAGGTTAATTACCCCTACATTCCAATCAGTTACTGTGATGATGTCCTTATTTTCTCCAGGACAATTGATCAACATTTCAAACACTTAAATGTGTTTATGAAAATTGTCAAAAGAAATGGCTTGGTAGTCTCAGCCAGAAAGATTAAACTCTTTCAGACTAATTCACCAAAGGTATACTGATTGTATGGAAAGGTATTGTCATGTTTATCTCTTATTTGTTTTTTGACTCGTTCAGCAAATAACGAGGGCAATCCAGAAAGAAATTTTTCTTTCCAAAAATCATATTGATTGTCTTCCCTAACAAATATAAGGGAAAAGAAGGTATCTTTATACCATTTGAAATGAGATAGGTCAGGACACCTAAGGTTCATTAGTTGTTCCTGGGATCTATCTAGGTACATACTCATGGTTCCTACGAAGTGTAATCCTATTGTACACAATAAGGTATACACCTGATGCAGGACTTGAGTTTGACCTGTTGTTGATTGTTCTGTTTTAACAGCATCGTAAATTTGTCTTTTTCCTTCCTCAGTTAAGGAAAAATCCCACCAACCTTTAAGTTGGCCTGTAAATCCACATGTAATTGCGTGGACTATTTGCTGCTCACTGTTTCCTCTTGATTTAGTGGCAAACGCATACATGGTTTACTTTTAACTGGTTTTTTAAACCTTTTTTCTTTTTGAGGGTAAAAGGTTCTGTGTTTTTTAAACCTTCTCTTACTCTCTCTCCCCAGTTTTTTAACTTTGCCTTTATTAGGAAAAGTTACTGGTGGTAAACCATACTGTTCACAGAAATCACAGAGTATTCTTTTACCCGTGATTCGCTCTTTGTGTAATTGGCGCTGAAGTTCAAAGGCCTCAGTAACTCCGTCAAAACGAACTCACGAGGTATCTCCACCTCCGTCTAAAATGATGGACAAACTCAGAGACGACGCTTATGCTATCAGTGTCGAAGCTAATAATGCTAAGGAGGTTAATTACCCCTACATTCCAATCAGTTGATGCTTTTAGCCATCTCATTTTGGAGCTGTTTTATTTTTTCTTGTATCAAAGGTTCATTAACCTTTTCTGTTATTTTTTTGTAATCTATTTCTCTTTTAAGAGAATAAATAAAATTTTCTTTTTTCTTGATGTTACCTTTAAGCACATCAATTTCTCTTTCTACTGGTAAGGAGAT
This sequence comes from Hevea brasiliensis, assembly GCF_030052815.1. Lineage (NCBI taxonomy): Eukaryota > Viridiplantae > Streptophyta > Magnoliopsida > Malpighiales > Euphorbiaceae > Hevea > Hevea brasiliensis. The sequence goes on from NC_079499.1 coordinate 105,751,583, forward strand.
AAATTCAAAAATAATCTCTCTTCCATTAATTTCAGTTGTTATTCCCTTTTCAGTAATTGACTTAATTGGGTATAACATGTGAAGGAATGGGTTTCCTAGGATTACTGGATGAGATAACCCTTTTACCATTATAAATGGTATTTCAAAGCATATTCCTTGATTACAAACTACCGTATCAGATAATTTGTATTTGATGTCCATTTTAGAATGTCATTGTATGTAATTCTTCGACTGTTTTAGAGAAGTATTTTGAGGGTACAAGTCCTTCATCTATACAGCATAAATCTGCGCCTGAATCTATTAAGGCTATAGTACTAAATAAGTACTCCTTTTGAACAATGATTGTGACTTTAGTATGCCATTTATGAGTGATTACTCTATCTATACGATTGACATACTGAAGACTGTTTATTTCTACTGGTTCCTGCTTTTCTTCTTCTTCTGTTGTTTCCACTATTAAGGGAAATGTGATTATTACAAATCACTCTGTACCTTAAATGGTTTATGTGTCTTAACTAAAGAACAAAACTTGATGTTAGATCTTATAGAAAAGATAGAAGATCAAGAAGAAAAAAGGAAAAAATTAGAAGAATATCTGAATCTGGTTAAGGATAAAAGTCCTTTAGAAAGAAAGATAGAAGAAAGAACAAATCCATATGAACTTAAAGAAGTCATGGAAAGAATGAAAAAGGCTAAAATGCCAAGAGAACCAACTATACAAGAATTAAGAAAAGAAATAAATTCGATTAAATTCGAAATACAATTCTTAAGAGAAAAAATGGTCTTATTAGAAACAAGACAAGAATTTCCCTTAATAGTGGAAACAACATGTAAGAAGAAGAAAAGCAGAACCAAGAGAAATAAACAGTCTTCAGTATGTCAATCGTATAGATAGAGTAATCACTCATAAATGGCATACTAAAGTCACAATCATTGTTCAAAAGGAGTACTTATTTAGTACTATAGCCTTAATAGATTCAGGCGCAGATTTATGCTGTATAGATGAAGGACTTGTACCCTCAAAATACTTCTCTAAAGCGATCGAAGAATTACATACAGTGACAGTTCTAAAATGGACATCAAATACAAATTATCGATACGGTAGTTTGTAATCAAGGAATATGCTTTGAAATACCATTTATAATGGTAAAAGGGTTATCTCATCCAGTCATCCTAGGAAACCCATTCCTTCACATGTTATACCCAATTAAGTCAATTACTGAAAAGGGAATAACAACTGAAATTAATGGAAGAGAGATTATTTTTGAATTTATCTCCTTACCAGTAGAAAGAGAAATTGATGTGCTTAAAGGTAACATCAAGAAAAAAGAAAATTTTATTTATTCTCTTAAAAGAGAAATAGATTACAAAAAATAATGAAAAGGTTAATGAACCTTTGATACAAGAAAAATAAAACAGCTCCAAAATGAGATGGCTAAAAGCATCTGCGAAGTACCCAATGCCTTACGGGATAGAAAGAGTCATGTGGTTAATCTACCATATGAGCCCAGTTTCAGTGAAACAGATATACCTACTAAAGCCCGGCCCATTGCCATGGGTCCAAGACATTTGGAGATCTGTAAAAAAGAAATTGCTGACCTCGAGTGAAAAGGGCTAATTAGAAAAAGTCAAAGCCCATGGAGTTGCCCAGCTTTATGTTGAAAATGCTGCTGAACTAGAAAGAGGAGTCCCAAGACTAGTGATCAATTATAAGCCTTTAAACAAGGCCCTTAGATGGATAAGATATCCATTGCCTAATAAAAGGGATCTATTAAATAGACTCTTTGAGGCCCAAATCTTTTCAAAGTTCGATATGAAGTCTGGATATTGGCAAATCCAGATAAATAAACAGATAGGTATAAAGCGCTTTCTTGTGCCATTTGGACATTACGAATGGAACGTAATGCCCTTTGGGCTTAAAATGCCCCATCGAATTTCAAAAAATTATGAATGAAATATTCAATGCTTATTCAGCATTCTCAATTGTTTACATTGATGATGTCCTTATTTTCTCCAGGACAATTGATCAACATTTCAAACACTTAAATGTGTTTATGAAAATTGTCGAAAGAAATGGCTTGGTAGTCTCAGCCAGAAAGATTAAACTCTTTCAGACTAATATTAGATTTTTAGGACATAATATAAAACAAGGATCAATTATTCCTATTGATCGAGCCATTGAGTTTGCCAGTAAATTTCCTGATGAAATAAAAGAAAAAACCCAGCTTCAAAGGTTTTTAGGAAGCCTAAACTATGTCTCAGATTTCTATAAAGACCTGGCCCATGATGCAAAGCCTTTATTCTAAAGACTTAGAAAAAATCCAAGCCCATGGACCAAAGAACACACCTTATCTGTTAAACGGATAAAACAAAGGGTTAAAACCCTTCCTTGTCTGGCAATACCTCATCCATCTGCCTTAAAGGTAGTGAAAACTGAGGCATCTGACATCGGGTACGGAGGCATCTTAAAACAAAAACTAGATGACAAAGAAACCCTAGTCAGATTTACCAGTGGTATTTGGACAGGACCTAGAGTTAATTACTCTACGGTTAAAAAAGAGATCTTATCTATAGTTCTCTGTGTACAAAAGTTCGAATCTGATTTATTAAATCAGAAATTCCTTATAAGGGTTGATTGCAAAAGTGCAAAAGAAATATTACTGAAAGATGTTAAAAACATCGCATCTAAACAGATATTTGCAAGATGGCAGGCTATTTTGTCTGTATTTGATTTTGATATTGAGTTTATTAAAGTAGTATCTAAATCATTGCCTGATTTCTTGACACGTGAATTCCTTACAGGACAAGAGTTCAAAGGCCTCAGTAACTCAGTCAATACGGACTCTCAAGGTCTCTCCACCTCCTTCTAAAATGATGGACAAACTCGGAGACGACGCTTATGCTATCAATGTCGGCTAATAATGCTAAGGAGGTTAATTACCCCTACATTCCAATCGATTCTTGTTTCCTTATGCCCATTGACAGAAACACAAGGATTTGAAACCTTATGAGGTGGCAAATTTCTATACAGAACATCATACTGATGAATCCTTATTTACCAAAGGACTACACTTATTATCAAGCTATCCTAGCAGAGACCGACTGGTCTTCTCACCTCTGAAAGGTCCGCTAATGAGTGGGCTTTCAGCAGTTCATCATCAAAAGGGTTATTACCTACGATGATTGGGGAGATTCACTCTTTAAACAAAGAGAGTTGAATTTCGTAAACCCAGTACTTTAATTATTTTGATTACATGATTGCAGGACTGGTGCCTTAATTTATGAAAATAGGCGAGAAAAAGTTTAGTTCATACTGATTCAGTTAGACAAAGAATCATGGGAATTTCCCTCATGGTTCTATGAATGGTTCTTCAACCGGGATTATATCCCATTTCTTTACCTAATAAGGTTGGACTGTTTATGAACAGTTTCGATTCAAATAAATCCTTAAAGGATTCAAGATTACTATTTACTATCCTTTACAAAATACCATGGATAGTCGGATGGGATTATATTATCTCAAGAAAAAGATGAAAAAGGTTAGGTGAATTCTCTCAACACGAACACGTACCTGGTTAACCGTAAGAGTCCTAATCAAATGGTGGGATAAGTGTGACTTTTGAGCCACCCTCAATCTATTCCTCCAAAGGACTAATCACTCTGGCTAAAAGCCATCAACGCCAAGTCCATCAGTCTCTTGATCTGTCGGATCTTTTCAAGGACCTACTCAAGTCGATGCAGAAAGATGAATTGCGACAACTTTTTAGCGCACTTCAAGAAGACGACAAAGAAGCCACTCAAAGCATCCACTTCAAAAGTAAAGATGCTGCTGAATGCTCTAAGTCTCATCAAAAGGACGATAAGCGGCGGACGATGACATGGAAGTCCAATACTGGGAAGACAGCCAAGACCCATATGCGCTGTAAAGAAGTCAAAAGATTCCTGCCAGCTATAAAAGTAGCTTCTGCCAACTCCACCTTATCCTGTCTGCCACTAAAAGTGACGCACGCCATGACGACCAAAGATTCCTTCTAAAGACTATAAGAAGGCCTCTCGACTTGCTTAACAAGCAGAATGTAACTTAGGCAATAAGTTGTAAAATAGAGTGCTCTCTAAGTTTTCAATTTGTTTTCTCTGCTTTGCTACTGTTTTGTTCAAAGTGTTCTTGTGTATACTGTTTTTTTTTCAATAAAGAGTTTATGAATTTCTCTTCTACTTCTGATATTCGATCTTCATTAAACAAAGTAGGAAAAGAACTAGATGTTTTAATAGATCAAGCTAAAGAACTAAACAAAGAACTAGAGTTTAAGTCCCGTAACATTGAGGATCTGCTTGGTCAACCATCTGGTAAGTTTGACTATAGAGTCTACTATTCACCTCCTCCTTGACAAGCATTCCTTCATCCTCCATTAAACCTCTGGTTGGAGCAGCTCTGTAAGTATTACTATTCATATTCTTGTTTAATAATTTGTTTTATTGGAAATCTTGTAAGCATCATAACTGTTTAAGTATGCTCTGTACTTGCCCTTAAAGGGATCCTGTACATCAGAAACTGTTCATGTTTACTATTTATGTCCACATATATTAATCGTCTTTTGTTTTATTTACGTTGTCTTGACTTGACTAATAGACGTGAAGTAGAACTATTTAGACAAGCTTTAGTTGAAAACGGTACTGATTTGTATAATTATCATGTTGAAACTCATAATGAATGGTGTGATTGTAGAGAGCATCAACGTTTGTTAAATCTGTTTAATATTATAATTAGATTTTTAGATTTTTTACTTAATAATAATAATTTTTAAGACTCTTCTTCTCCTAAGCAAGTAAGTGGTATATCGGCTGAAAACTACTAACCGCTTTAGCCCTTCATTGGTGGAAGGTAGAGCGACCTGTAGCCACAACGCCACGCATCATCGAAATAGTTTATGTATAATCCTGAGAGCCCAGTTTATAGAAATAGGTTTGAATATAATCAATATCATAAAGAATCTAGAGTGTCAAAAAATAATTTAGAAATAATAATTGGTGTTGTTTGTCTAGCTATAATACTAGGAATATTAATTTTCTGTTTAAAAAGAAAAAATTAAAAGCGATCCTTGCGTCTAGGTATTAGGCGTGTTTGTTGGTATCAGAGCCTAGTTAGGAAACAGTTTGGTCAAAAGTTCTAGTAAAACCCAAGTCGCGTATCCGTCAGCCGTTTAGCGCGATCGAGCGTTTTAGGCATTTAGAGTAAGTCGTTGTGATGATCTAGAACCAATGGACAAATTATTTTCTCACTTACCTGGTAGCAGTAGAAGCGCTAGATATGATTGGAATGTGATTGGTAAGGAGATAAATTCAAAAATAATCTCTCTTCCATTAATTTCAGTTGTTATTCCCTTTTCAGTAATTGACCTAATTGGGTATAACATGTGAAGGAATGGGTTTCCTAGGATTACTGGATGAGATAACCCTTTTACCATTATAAATGGTATTTCAAAGCATATTCCTTGATTACAAACTACCGTATCAGATAATTTGTATTTGATGTCCATTTTAGAACTGTCATTGTATGTAATTCTTACTGTTTTAGAGAAGTATTTTGAGGGTACAAGTCCTTCATCTATACTGACATAAATCTGCGCTGAATCTATTAAGGCTATAGTACTAAATAAGTACTCCTTTTGAACAATGATTGTGACTTTAGTATGCCATTTATGAGTGATTACTCTATCTATACGATTGACATATCAAGACCTTTATTTCTACTTGGTTCTGCTTTTCTTCTTCTGTTGTTTCCACTATTAAGGGAAATTCTTGTCTTGTTTCTAATAAGACCATTTTTTCTCTTAAGAATTGTATTTCGAATTTAATCGAATTTATTTCTTTTCTTAATTCTTGTATAGTTGGTTCTCTTGGCATTTTAGCCTTTTTCATTCTTTCCATGACTTCTTTAAGTTCATATGGATTTGTTCTTTCTTCTATCTTTCTTTCTAAAGGACTTTTATCCTTAACCAGATTCAGATATTCTTCTAATTTTTTCCTTTTTTCTTCTTGATCTTCTATCTTTTCTATAAGATCTAACATCAAGTTTTGTTCTTTAGTTAAGACACATAAACCATTTAAGGTACAGAGTGATTTGTAATAATCACATTTTCCATCACAGATTTTTTCTTGTTCTAGTTCTAACTCAGTAGAAGATTCCTCAGAAGTATAGTCTAACGCATTGACTTCTAAATCTTTTTCTGAATCAGACTCATTTAAGAGGATTTTAATTAATGAATCTTTAAGATTGCTAATTTTTGTTCATATGTGAGTTATTTTTATATCAATTTGAAACCACTTACATTCCTTTTTTTTTGAATGTAATAAGTGAGTGTAAATCAACTAGGATGATGATGAAATGGTGGAGTTGTCCAAGGATTCCAACTTGGCCAAAATTGGATCAAATGGGGAGTTTGATTTTAACTAGTTTTCTTATCTTTGATTGAACATGAATCTTATCTTATCTTCATCTTATTTTAATTAATTAGTTATTTACTTAGTCATTTTAGGTATTTAAATTGTTTAAATAAATAAAATGATCCCAAGTTCATAAAAGACCCTAAGGCCCACACATGAAGCAAATAAAAGCCCATGGAGGACTTAGTTTATACAAATTATGGATCAAGGCTCCCTTTGCATATTCAAGGCCTCTTGTATAAGTTTAATGGGCTTAAGGCCTTGTAACAACTGTAGACTAATTTATTTAATTTTTATTTTTGGGGATGTAAAGGCCATTTTAAGGTTTTAATCTCTATTCTCCTTTTTTCTTTAGTTTAGGTCTTTATTTTTATTTGAATTATTTTGAATGTTTTCAAATGGACCTTTGACATCTAATTGGGCTTAGTCCAGTTGCATATGGGGAAACATGCTAATTAATGGGCCTAAGAACATAACCTATAAACTTTGATATGTCAGATGTACATTAGATTGAAATGCTTAGGAATTTTTTCTATAGTATGCTATGTATGACATGTAAATAGAAATGATAAACAATTAACTTAGTTAAATATGCGTGTGGGGCAAGACAGTAAAAGGGTAACATCACTTAACTTTGAAACTTAACTTGTGTTGTGCAAAATCTCGCAAATGCACGGATCATTAATAAGTAACAAAGTAATGAGTAGAAGACCGTTCCCATAAGGACCATGTTGGGTACCAAAATATCAATGAATAAAAGCATTATAGAGCTAGGGGACCCCACTTTCGATCAATCAATTAATTATAGATTCAATCTAATTCATTAAATAAATGGGAGATTAAAATTTTGAAGGAAATTAATCCTAAGTTATCTTAAGTCCTCTCTCAAGGCACTCAAGTTGTATTTTAATTAACCTAAACCCTACTTTCGTGGTGATTGAGTTGATTAAAACCCATTAAGTTCTTTGATTAATTGTTACATCCATATAAAATTCCAGCCTATCTCTATGTCAAAAACCCTAAGTTCAAAATTCTGTTATTCTAATATTAATTGTTACCTTTCAGTCCTTCAATTAATATCTAGAATTAGTACAAAGTACGTACCAATAAATAACATGCATTAAGAACACAAGAAGTTGAATCAAAGAATGAATCCCAATTTATTGAAATAGAATTAAATAAAATTCACAACTGAATTGAAAGTGCTACATCCTTAACCCTAGAATAAGGAAAACTACCCAAACATGGTGAATTTTACAACCAAGTTTATAAAATAAAAGAGAAAAGACACAAGAAGAAATAGAATGAAAGAACTTAGAAGGAGAATTATAGCCTTAGACTTTTGAAACTTTAATTGAAAATCCCTTTTAGTAATCTTGCAGATCTGTTTCTCCTTTGCCTTTCTTGAATTTAATGTGCAATCTTAAATGTAAATTGGTTCCCCTCCTCAAATCGACTTATTATATTTATATCCGATGTTAAAGCCCTTGTTTGAGTCCTAAAAGCTTTAGAAGTCCATTCGGGTCGAGTTAGAAGGAAGAAAAGTCAGGTTTGAATTATTGTCTAGGTTCATCACATGTGTCGTGGAATTAAATTCAACACGAGGCACCCCATGGACTTAAATTCTATCCTGACTTTTCTTCCTTCTAAGTCGACCTGAATGGACTTCTAAGGCTTTTAGGACTCAAACAAGGGCTTTAACACTGATATGGGGTACCCTATTACACGAGGTACCCCATGTAACATGACTCTATATGAATGTGTTGAATTTAATTTCCCTAGTTCCATAGGCAGATCTCCTAACCCTATCTCCACTAATGTAGTACACATTTTTAAGAGATCAAAAGGTCTTTTCATAATATGGCAATCAAAGCAAAGGATAAAAGGTCATTAAAGTATAAGAGCTACAAAAGATCAAGACACACTACAAATTTTTTCTTTTCTTTTTTTTTTTTAATTTATGGAGAGAAGAAATTTACAAATTGACTCTATTGCTAGCATACTTCTTGATAATTGAATTGGGACTTTATTTATAATTTTTGAATTTGATATATTTGTCCCTTTTTGGTATTCACACCCATACTTATTCTTTGAATATTTGGGTGGATTATTTCTTTGTAATTTATTTCCATATACTAGCACTTTTATTTTATTCCTTTCTCCATGTTTTTTTTCTTTGTTTTTTTGTTATTTTTTTATCTAGTGTACCTCTCACTTTAATAAACAACCTCTCTCATAAGGGTAAGTTAAGTGTTTAGGTTAAGGGCTAGGTAAATAATGGGATAAATAAAGAAACTTTTATAGGTAAAAGCATAGGCTCAAGTTGGCTACAAGGGGTATATTTTAACTAAGGCTGACTAAGGCTATAATGAGGCTAAATTCAAAGAATATCTAAATCATCTTTTAAGTCAAGTGTATGTTAGGATTTCGCCTCAATAAGGTCAAAAGACCTATTTTAGAATTGGTGAGATAATTAAAAAATCACATCCATGCACATATACTTGCTCTAAGAACTCACAATTTTATTGCAATGGAATGATGTTCACATGCCTAGGAAAAATAATCTACATAAAGCCAAATATCAATTCCAGTATGAACATTCTTCCTCTTATAATTTAATCCAGTATGAACATTCTTCCTCTTATACTTTAATAAGCAATCAACACATTAAACCTTTCAAAGTCACTTCAATCATCCATCAAAACAATTCTCATCATGTCAAAAGAGTAAAAAGAATGCAAAAAGTTTATTAATTTTATAATTAAAATGCAAAAATATAGAAATTTTATACCTAAAATGCAAATCCTAAAATGCAAATTTTATTGCACCCCCAAACTCAAATTTGATATTGTTCTCAATGTCATCAAAATAACACAATCAGATTAAGAGCAATATCATAAATGCATTCAGTAAGTGATGTGAACCTTCAAGTAATTGGTAACTTGAAAACCCACATTCAAGAATTAAATGAACAATATGGAAAGCACCAAATCAAGATGTATGAATTTGAATCTTTGAACCAGCACAATTAGATTGTTGTGTAATTCAAAGAAAATATCAGAAATGGGATTCTTGACCTAATTCATATGGAGAATGAATAAACCAAGAATATTATACACATTAAACCTTGCAAGATAGAATCTCAGAAAGTTAATGAGCTTCACAAGAACAAAGGCAACAGCCAATTTACTCACTAGAGGAGCAGAAACAATCTCTCATTAATATTCAAGTGTCCTCCACTCTCTCATTACACTTGTATTTATAGCCTCTTGGCTTCAAAAATAAAGACAAATATCCCTACTTTAGTAACAGCTGTAAGGAGCTTTAAGTCCAAACAAGAATTAATCTATCAAAAGACTAAAAACTCCTTACAAAAAGTAAATTTAATGCAGCAGCAAATAAGGGCATTTAAGTCCAAAAGAGAAGTGGTTATAACAGATGGAATATTCCTTGAAAAAGGTGCCAGCAGATACATGTACATGGGTTGGATCTGGTGCATGCATGTCCACAGGTTATTCCATGTAATCTAATGCTCCACATGACACCTGGTCACTTCTAAGCATAATTTTCATCAAATTTAATCCTTTATATTTTTCTTCATGCCATTCCAGCTTATAATCCTTGCTCCTTATGATTTCACAAATTAAATTCTGAAGTGATTTAGCTCTAGCTCTAGTAATTGGACCTTGGATGAAATCCTTTGTTGTGGATGTAGCTTGATTCTCATCATTCCCCTCCGCTTCAAAAGGATTCGTCCTCAAATCTGTTCCTGCATCAACACAAGAAGATAAATCAGCAACATTGAAGGTGGCGACATTATACTCACCGGCAGGTTTATTTTGTAAGCGTTATCATTAATTTTGGTCCGCACTTGGAAAGGTCCATCACATCTTGGTTGTAATTTTGATTTCCTTCGAGAGGGAAACCTTTCTTTGCGCAAGTGAACCCATACCCAATCTCCAGGTTGAAATGTGACTTTCTTCCTTCCTTTGTTGGCTTGACTAGCATATTTTTCATTGTTCTTTTCAATTTGAAGCTTGGCTTGTTCATGGATTTTCTTCACCAATTCTGCTTTTCTTTTTCCATCTAAACTAGCAAGCTCGTTCACAGGCAAAGGTAAAAGATCCAAAGGAGTTGAAGGATTGAAACCATACACAATTTCAAATGGAGAATAGCTAGTAGAAGAATGCACATTTCTATTGTATGCAAATTCAACAAGTGGAATGCAATCTTCCCATGACTTCAAATTTTGCTTAACCACAGCATGCAAAAGAGTAGTTAGTGTCCTATTTACTACTTCAGTTTGACCATCGGTTTGTGGGTGACAAGTGGTGGAAAATAACAACTTGGTGCCCAATTTTCCCCACAAAACCTTCCAAAAGTGACTAAGGAATTTAACATCCCTATCACTAACTAAACTCTTAGGTATGCCATGCAACCTAACAATATCTCTAAAAAATAAATTTGTAACATTTGTAGCATCATCAGTTTTATGGCATGGAATAAAATGTGCCATTTTTGAAAACCTGTCAACAACAACAAAAATTGAATCATGGCCTTGTTTAGACCTAGGTAATCCCAACACAAAATCCATAGACAAATGAACCCAAGGATCACTAGGGGTAGGCAAAGGTGTATACAAACCTTGTGGCAAAACTCTAGATTTAGCCTTAGCACACACAATGCACCTAGCACATACTCTTTCAACATCTCTTTTCATATTCAGCCAATAATATTTGTTCCTTCAATACATCTAAAGTTTTGGCAACACCAAAATGACCCATTAATCCACCAGCATGAGACTCATTCACAAGTAATTCACGCATGGAACTCTTAGGCACACACAATCTATTTTCTCTAAACAAATATCCATCATGCCTATAAAACTTCTCAAAAGCATTCTTTTCACAAGCTGCGTATACTCTAGCAAAGTCATCATCTTCAGCATATAATTCTTTCACATATTCGAATCCTAATAACTTTGCATCAAGAAGGGCAAGAAGGTTCAAAAGAGAAGTGGTTATAACAGATGGAATATTCCTTGAAAAAGGTGCCAGCAGATACATGTACATGGGTTGGATCTGGTGCATGCATGTCCATAGGTTATTCCATGTAATCTAATGCTCCACATGACACCTGGTCACTTCTAAGCATAATTTTCACCAAATTTAATCCTTTATATTTTTCTTCATGCCATTCCAGCTTATAATCCTTGCTCCTTATGATTTCACAAATTAAATTCTGAAGTGATTTAGCTCTAGGTCTAGTAATTGGACCTTGGATGAAATCCTTTGTTGTGGATGTAGCTTGATTCTCATCAGTAAGAAAATGCTAATGGATAAAAAATACTCCCCTTTTGAAGCATGCTTTTCCTCAAAAATTTTTATGATTGTTCTCCATTGCTCCTTTCAAGTGCTTCTTAAACCTACAAAGTTAACAAACATCAAAACTAGTTTGGGAGGGTGATAAAACAAAAGAAATAAACAAATGTAAAGATTAAAAGTGAAAGTTGGGTTGCCTTCCAAGAAGTGCTAATTTAAGATCATTAGCTTAACCCCTTTTAGAAATGCTAATAAAAAAGCAGCTTTCGTGATGAGCACTCCTAGGATGCCAAGAAACACAACATCTAAATATTGGAACCAAGATCTTTAATCATCCAAACAAGGCAGAATTTCAGATTGAAAACCCAAGTGTCAATACACAAATAGTAACAAGCTAAAGCATATTGATCATCAAAATAAGACTAGCAAGGGGTTCATGCTGCTAGAATCCAAGTTCTTTCAAGAAACATGGAAGAAACATAGAACTAACTCAAGCTCCAGCAATGGAGTTCTCTCCCTAATGCTCACACTTAAACTAGAAAAAATGAAGGCTACCCATACAATCTGAATATCTTGGGTTATATATAGCATCTCTAAAACCCTAAAAGTGTGCCAAAACCCTAAAAGTGTGCCAACATGGCTAAAAAGACAAAAATAAAAGGCTCCTCAATCAGATGGGGCGTTTCCATGGGGGGGGAACCATTTGGGACCACTTGCTTTATGGACCCTTTATGTAGTGGGGACCATAAGTTGGCAGCAACTCATTAGGTGGTAGCAGCCTTTTTTTAATGTAGTGGGGACCAACAAAAGGTATCAACACATGGCAAATCCAAATAAGCATAAGAAGCTTCTCCAATCCACTTGGCCAAATGGTCTTGTGCCAAGTCATGCTGATGTGGCGAAGTCACGCTGATGTGGCGCCACTTGTCTAGTCTCCCATGCCAACTTGTGTGAGAACGATTCACCTAGATTCCAACAATATGCAAGAAAGTCCAACATGGCAATTTTGATCCTCCTTGTGCTCACAATGCTCCAACACGAATGCTTGCAGCTCTGGCTCTGGTGATGGGTCCTCTAAATAATGGCATAGGCACTGGTGCTTCTTCATCATCCCCTCCTCCTTTGAAAGAATTCGTCCTCGAATTTGGTCCTGCATCAATGCAAGGGGAAAGATCAATAATGTTAAAAGAATTGCTAACACCATACTCACCAGGTAAATCAATCTTGTATGCATTGTTGTTGATCCTTTCTAGCACTTTGAATGGACCATCACACCTTGGCTGTAATTTCGACTTTCTTAGGTTTGGAAACCGCTCTTTCCTTAAATGCACCCAAACAAAGTCACCTGGTTCAAACACAAGAGGCTTTCGGCCTTTATTAGCATGAGTAGCATATTGTGCATTTTTCTTTTTAATTTGTAACCTGGCTCATGCAATTTCCTAACCAAATCTGCTTTCTTTTACCATCAAGACTATTAATATGATCAACAGGTAAAGGCAACAAGTCTAATGGTGTCAATGGATTAAAACCATACACAATCTGAAATGGTGAAAATCCGGTGAAGAATGCACTACTTTGTTATAAGCAAACTCAACAAAGGAATGCAATCTTCCCAAGATTTCAAATTTTGTTTAACCATCACACGCAATAAAGTAGTTAAGCTTCTATTCACTACTTCGCTTGTCCATCATCTTGGGATGACAAGTAGTTGAGAACAACAGTTTAGTACCTAACTTACCCCACAACACCCTCCAAAAGTGACTTAGGAACTTAACATCTCTATCACTCACTATAGTCCTAGGTATACCATGTAACCTGACTATCTCCTTAAAGAACAAATTGGCTATGTATGTGGCATCATCTGTTTTGTGACACGGTATGAAGTGTGCCATCTTAGAAAATCTATCAACAACCACAAATATAGAATCATGACCTCTCTTAGACCTAGGCAAACCCAAAATAAAATCCATAGAAATATCAGTCCAAGGTTCCTTAGGAACAGGCAAGGGTGTGTAAAGACCATTTGGCATTACTCTAGACTTTGCTTTCTTACATTCAACACACCTAGAACACATTCGATCAACATCTTTCCTCATATGTGGCCAAAAGAAGTGTTCTTGCAATATGTTTAAAGTCTTAGCAACACCAAAATGTCCCATCAAACCACCACTATGTGACTCCAAAACAAGCAAGTCTCGAATAGAGCATTTAGGCACACATAATTTATTCTCCTTAAACAAGTATCCATCATGCCTATAAAATTTCTGAAATGCACTTTTCTCACAAGCAGCATATACATTACAAAAATCAGCATCATCAACATACAATTCTTTCATGAACTCAAAACCAAGCAATTTAGCATCAAGTGTAGACAAAAGTGCATGTCTCCTAGAAAGTGCGTCAGCTACAACATTCTCTTTTCCTTGCTTGTATTTAATCACATATGGAAATGACTCCAAAAATTCAATCCATTTAGCATGCCTTCTACTCAACTTATTTTGACTCTTAATATGCTTCAATGATTCATGATCTGAATGTATGACAAACTCTTTAGGCCACAAATAATGTTGCCAAGTTTCCAAGGCCCTAACTAATGCATACATCTCCTTATCATAAGTAGAGTAATTCAAGGCAGCTCCATGCAATTTCTCACTAAAATATGCTATTGGTCGTTTCTCTTGCATGAGAATCGCACCAATTCCTACACCACTTGCGTCACATTCAATCTCAAAAGTCTTATCAAAATCTGGCAAACTCAACAAGGGTGCAGAACACAATCTATCTTTAAGTTCAGAAAATGCATGTTCATGTTTCTTTTTCCACTCAAATGCAACATTCTTTTTCACCAATTCATTCAAAGGAGCAGCAATTGTACTAAAATTAGGCACAAATCGCCTATAGAAACTAGCCAATCCATGGAAACTCCTAACCTCAGACACATTCTTAGGAATTGGCCAATCTCTAATGGCTTTGATTTTCTCTTCATCAACCTATACACCTTTACTACTTACAACAAAACCAAGAAAAACAACCATATCCAAGCAAAATGAACACTTTTTCGCATTCGCATACAATTTCTCATTTCTCAACACATCAAAAACAAGTCTCAAGTGATGCAAATGCTCGTCTATGTTACTGCTGTAAATCAAAATGTCAATACACAACAACAAATTTTCCAATGAAATTCCTCAACACATGATTCATCAAATGCATAAAAGTGCTAGGAGCATTTGTGAGCCCAAATGGCATCACCATCCATTCATACAAACCATATTTAGTTTTGAAAGCAGTTTTCCACTTATCACCAATTTTCATTCTTATTTGGTGGTAACCACTTTTCAAATCTATCTTAGAAAACACACTTGCACCATGCAACTCATCAAGCATATCATCAAGGCGAGGGATTGGGTGTCTATACTTTACAGTGATTTTATTGATGGCTCTGCAATCCACACACATGCGATAACTCCCATCCTTCTTTGGCACTAGCAACACAGGTACAGCACATGGGCTCATGCTCTCCCTAACATAGCCCTTCTCCATAAGCTCCTCCACTTGCCTTTGTAACTCCTTTGTTTCTTTAGGATTTGTTCTATATGTTGGTCTATACGGTATTTGTGCTCCAGGTACCAAGTCAATCTGGTGCTCAATCCCTGATAGGTGGCAATCCTGGTGGCAACTCACTGGGGAAGACATCTTCATATTCCTGTATAAGAGACAAAGCATCACTAGGCAAATGTGAATCAAGGTCAGTAACACATAAATTAACCTCCTTGTACATAAGTACACAAAGAGGTCTTCCTGAATGTAAAGCCTCTCTAACTTCTCTTTCCTTCACATACAAACTCATTCTTTTCTCTCCACTCTCCTTTTGCCCCGAGCTTTCCTTTTTCTCATTTGTTCTCATTTTCTTTTCTTTTGTTTCTCTTTTCTCTTTCTTTTCACTCTCATCCAGCACGGCCTCTCTAAGTTTTTCTCTCCAAGTTTCTTTCTTTTCTTCAATGGATCTAAGAATCCTCATTTGATCTTCATGCACTTGACCTGGTGTCATAGGGAGCAATGAGTATGTTCGACCTTCCTTAGTGACCGTGTACCTATTCTTCCTACCATCATGCACAACACTTCTATCATACTTCTGTAGCACAAAGCTTTGAAAGGATGAATGTGCAAATGAATGACTTTAGAGATGAATTGGATGTATTGAGGGGAATGAGAAATGAGATGGCCAGGTTTATGGAAGAGATGAGAAGGGACAGAGAAGATAGAAATAGGAGGAATGATGGGGGAGCAAATGTGGGAAATCAGAATAGAAATGAAGGTAGATTTCGGGCAGAACATAGGAATGAAGCGTATGAAGAAGCTGAATGGAATGATGATGAGTATGATGAAGCTTATGACTATGGCAACTACCATTATGGTGGAAGACGGTATAGACCACCTAGGGGTAGAGGGCCTAGGGGAAGAAGGGGTGGCAGAAATTTTAGGTTCGGTGATCATTGGGATAGAGATGGGAATGATGAGAGAGTTGATGGGAATTAGCTAGTATAAAAATGCAAATTCCACCTTTTCATGGGAAGGATAATCCAGATGTTTATTTGGAGTGGGAGGGACAGGTGGAGTTGATTTTTGAGTGCCACCATTATTCTGAAGAGAAGAAAGTGAAGTTAGCAGCTGTAGAATTCAAAGAGTATGCAATTGTATGGTGGGATCAGCTGTTGAGTAGGAGGAGGAGAAATGGGCAACGAACCGTGGAGACATGGGACGAAATGAAGGGAATCTTAAGAAACAGGTTTGTGCCACCTTACTACCACAGAGAGCTGCTTCAAAGGTTACAAAAACTCACTCAAGGTACTAAAAGTGTCGAAGAATACTACAAGGCCATGGAGATAGCTTTGATTAGAGCTGATGTTGAGGAGGATCGAAGCTACAATGGTTCGCTTTTGAATGGGTTAAATCCTGAAATTGCTAATATTGTGGAGCTGCAACCTTGTGTGGAGGTGGAGGATATGCTACAAATGGCACTTAAAGTGGAGAAGCAACTAAAAAGGAAGAATGTGGCTAGATATGCACCAGCCAACCATTCGGCTCCTAGGAGTAATTGGAAGTCGAATTGGTCTGCTCCTTCAAGGGTGGAGAAAGAAGTTCCCAAATTCAAGAAAGAAGAATGGAAAGGAAAGGAGAAAGTAGAGGAGAAGAACAAGGGAGTTCCTACTAGGACTAGAGAATTGAAGTGTTTTAAGTGCTTGGGAAATGGACATTATGCCTCACAATGTCCAAATAAAAGAGTGATGGTTGTTAGGGAAAATGGAGAGTTAGAAAGTGAAGAGGAAAGGGAGGAAGAATCTCATAATGTTGATGAGCATGAGAATGATTGCTACGATGAGGGAGATCAGCCACCTATAGATGGCAATATCCTTGTCACCATGCGCACACTTAGTGCACAAGTGAGTATGGAGTGTGGTGATGAAATGCAAAGGGAGAACATCTTCCATACTAGGTGCTTGGTGAATGACAAGTTGTGTAGTGTGATTGTAGATGGTGGGAGCTGTTGTAATGTGGCTAGTTGATGAGGAACCGGTTGCACCAATTCCACATCAAGGGCCAATAACTAGAGCAATGGCTAAGAAGCTTCAAGGCTTGGTGCATAAGCACATCACCAAGTCCAACCTCTTGCAAGAATTCGGTTTGGACATGGAAGAGAGAAGCCAACCTTGCTGTACATTCCTTTGCATATTTGAGGAGCCAAGAGACCAAGTGGCATTCGTCCAAGTTGGCATACATGTGGCAGCCACGTCAGCAAGTCCATCCTAGTTGGCATACAATGTGGCGTCCAAGTGGAGTGCCTAGGTGTCAGCACAATTGGCAGCCCCTCTCCACCTACCTTTTGAAGATGCTTTTGTCCATGTTGCAAAGATTGGAAGCCATAACTTTGTCCAAGAGCTCCAGCCATGCTTCAATCTTTTATAGGAAAAGCAAAGTTACTACTTTCAGCTTCAAGACAAAACATCTCTTTTCAGATTGTCTCTCAATTGTAGCTGCCAAATCTGACCTTCCTATTAATGTTTGAACTTTGTATCTATTTTTAGGAGAGATTGGTGTATTAACCAAGACTTGCACATGTCCCATGGTTGTTGAAGTGTCTTGGCAGAATACACTAACACATATTTCTGCCTTCTTTTGTTTCATTTAGAAATCAGAATTCATATGTTAATCTATTGAGCAAAATTGCTGGAGCTTTGCTTCAAAGTTCTTCTTAGAACTCTCTCTATTTTTCTTAGCAAATTCTTGCCTTGATTTGTTAAGTTTTATTATATGTTCAAGGTTGTTCATCAGCATAGGTGAATTGGTCTTGTTCTTGGCTGTCTTTCTTGGGAATTATATTTTCAGTTCTCCATCTTCAAGGTGAAGGGTTGAAGGTTCAAGGGAGTTTCTTGGCTTGTTTTGAAGACGGTCCTTTGGTCTTTCTTCTTAGTGGAATCAGCTACTAAGGGTAAAAACCGTATCATTTGGTATCAGAGCTTTGGCTCTCTTCAAAACAGGTTGGTCATCCATTTTGTTGTGTTCTTGTTTTTAATTTCTCCTTTTTTTTTTGCTTCCTTGTGTTTCAGCCTTGAAGGCTCTTCAAGTCCTTGTGTTTTCTGGTATTTTTAAGAAAATCTGAACATATTCTGGGCTTAGTAGTGAGTTAACACTCAATACTACTAATCTTAGGGTATATTAGAGTCTTTCTTGCTTCTGTCCTTGTTTCCCTAGTTTTGTCACATTTGTGTTGTTTTCTACCTTAAAGCTTTTCTTCACAACCTGGTTATTTGCATCTTTGTGGCTTGTGAAATTGTTGAAGGGTTTAGTGCTGGATGTGTTGAGTGTATCTGTTGTGTGGTTACATGATATAAAAAAAAAAAAAGAAGAGCAAAAAGAAAGAAGAAAAAAAAAAGGTTAAAAAAAAGGGTGCTAAAGTGTATGTTTGAGAGCTGGAATATTATAAGTTCAACATTTCTATTTGGTGGCTGTTTTGGGGGAGGTATAACCAAACCTACCCAGAAAATTCTAAAACTTCATAGTGGTGCTTTGTAGATGAAATTAAGCCTAGAAATCAAATTTGGTGTAAAAATTCTACCGTTTACTTGGTGAACCAAATTTAGCACCTATTAGGCCAATTTGGAGTCCAAAACATCAAGGTGCTTTCTGGAATCTCTAGACTTGATTTTCCCTACTAAAACCATGTCTTGTTGCTGCTCTTAAAACAGTTTTACAAAAATAGCAAGCTAATTTTGACTCCTGTTTCACTTCATTACTCTAGAGCTTGGTGTCTTCATTTCTTGCTTCATGTGTCATAACAAACACTTATTCCACACGTTTTGCTTGAGTTTGTGCTTGAACATATATTAAAACTTGATTTAAACTTGTTGGAATTGCATTAGTTCTGACAAGAACTTGGTAAGCAAGCTTGAGTGGAAAAAGGCATTGAGTGGCAAGAACTCCAAGAGGGTAAAAGCCTATAAACTGAGTACAAACACTTGAGTGACCAAAATTGAGTGAATTTGTGAGGTTGTTTTCTGTTTTACTAACTTTTTTGTGCAGGTATTAAAAATGTCACAAGAACAAACTAGTGGACTTAATATGGATAATCCTTTTTGCCAACAAGCACTTGTTCAACATTTGGAAAGAATTGGTAGACAATTGAGCAACCTAGCTGACCGAATTGAAAGAATTGAGCAGAATAGTGGGAATGGTAGACAAAACACAAATGAGGGGCAGAATAGGGCTAGGGGATCTAGAGTGAACAATGCACCACCTATAGATGATTGGGGGGATGAAAATGATGATGATTCTGATGAAGGGGATGACCAGCACTCTGCTGCACATGATGACCACCATAGACCGAGAGGGATGAGAGGTAATAGGGGTGGAAGAGGTGGTGGCAGAAACTTGAGAAGAGGCAATATGGAGGAAGCAAGAGGGAGAGGGAGAGTGGATGGTAACATTAGTGGGATCAAAATGAAAATTCCGCCATTCCAAGGCAAAGCCAATCCGGATGCATATTTGGAGTGGGAGAGGAAGGTGGATCTCATATTTGATTGTCACAATTATAGTGAGGAAAAGAAGGTGAAGCTTGCAGTAGTTGAGTTTACAGATTATGCCATAGTTTGGTGGGATCAATTGCTCACTAAAAGAAGGAGAAATGGGATGAGGGGTGTTGAAACTTGGGATGAGATGAAGCAAATCATGAGGGACAGATTTGTACCTCAACATTACTATAGGGAGTTGCACCAAAGGTTGCAAGGGCTGGTGCAGGGAAACAAAAGTGTGGAAGAATATTTCAAGGAGATGGAGATGGCTATGATAAGAGCCAATGTAGAGGAGGATAGGGAAGCCACTATGGCTAGGTTCCTAAAGGGGCTGAATCTTGATATTGCCAACATAGTGGAGCTACAACACTATGTAGAGCTTGATGACATGTTAAATATGGCAATCAAGATAGAAAAACAACTAAAGAAGAAGAAAGCATTCAAAATGGGTGTAGGTATGAATTTGGGCAACAATGCTCCATGGAAACCGAATTGGAAGAAGGGTGAAATTAGTGATTCCAAGGTTGTTTCTAAGGAAAAGAAAGAGGAGACTAGGGGTGGAGAAAAGCCTAGTGTGACTGAGAAAGGCAAGGGGCAGAATACCTCTAGTGGGAGAACTAGGGATATCAAATGTTTTAGGTGCCTAGGGAAGGGACATTATGCATCTCAATGTCCTAACAAGAGGGTGATGGTGATGAGGCCGAATGGGGAGATCGAATCAGAAGATGATGATGTTGATGATGATGATGCTAGTGAGAGTATGCCTCCTTTGGAGGAAGCTAGTGATGTAGAGCATGCCGTGGGAGGAAATATTCTGGTGGTTAGGCGTGCACTAAGTGCACAAGCAAAGGAAGAAGAGGGAGATGCACTACAAAGGGAAAATATTTTCCACACTAGATGCTTGGTGAATGGTAAAACTTGTAGCATGATTGTAGATAGTGGTAGTTGTGTGAATGTTGCCAGCACACTCATGGTTGCGAAGCTTGGCATGCGCACCATCAAGCATCCTAGACCATACAAGTTGCAATGGCTGAATGACTGTGGGGAAATTAAGGTGAACAAGCAAGTGATGTTGGCTTTTTCTATTGGAAGGTATAAGGATGAGGTGTTGTGTGATGTGGTGCCAATGCATGCTGGACATATTTTGCTAGGGAGACCATGGCAATATGATAGGAAGGTAGTGCATGATGGATTTAGGAATAGGTACTCCTTTGATCATGATGGACGAAGGGTTACTTTAGCAGCATTATCACCCGCACAAGCTTTTGAAGATCAATTAAGGATAAAACAGACCATGAATGAGCAACAACAAAGAGAGGCCGAGCTAAGAGTGCAAAAAGAGAAAGAAAGAAAAGAAAGAGAGGAAAAAGTAAGAGGGAAAAATGAGGAAGAGAAAGAGAAGAGAGAAAATTCAAAAAGAGTGAAACCAAAAGAAAAGAGCTCGGGGCAAAAGGAGAGTTGTGAGAAGAGTGGAGAGAATAAAGTCAGTTTGCTAGCAAAAGCCAAGGATGTGAGGACTGCATATTTTTCTAGTATGCCAATGGCTTTGCTAATTTGTAAGGGAGCTTACACCAATGCTTCTAACCTTGACCCATCCATTCCTAGTTGTGCTTTGCCCTTATTGCAGGAGTTTGAGGATGTCTTCCCTGAAGAAATACCTAATGGGCTACCACCAATTAGAGGCATAGAGCACCAAATTGATTTTGTGCCTGGAGCTGTAATCCCAAATAGGCCAGCCTATAGAACCAATCCGGAAGAGGCTAAGGAACTTCAAAGACAAGTGGAGGAGCTTCTAGCAAAAGGCCATGTTAGGGAGAGCATGAGCCCATGTGCCGTACCTGTTCTTTTGGTGCCTAAGAAAGATGGGAGCATGCGCATGTGTGTGGATTGTAGAGCAATCAACAAAATCACTGTAAAGTATAGACATCCCATACCTAGACTTGATGATATGCTTGATGAGTTGCATGGTGCATGCATATTTTCTAAAATTGACTTAAAGAGTGGTTATCACCAAATTCGCATGAAATTAGGAGACGAATGGAAAACTGCCTTTAAGACTCAATATGGACTATATGAATGGTTAGTCATGCCATTTGGCTTGACCAATGCACCTAGTACATTTATGAGGCTTATGAACCATGTGTTGCGTGCTTTCCTAGGAAAATTTGTTGTAGTGTATTTTGATGATATCCTAGTATATAGCCAAAATATGCATGATCATTTGCTGCACTTGAGACAAGTTTTTGAGGTGTTGAGAAAAGAGCACTTGTATGCCAACCTTAAGAAATGCACTTTCTGTATGGACAAAGTTATTTTCTTAGGATTTGTGGTGAGTGGCAAGGGAATTGAGGTTGATGAGGACAAGGTAAGAGCCATTAGAGAGTGGCCTACACCTAAGTCCGTGAGTGATGTGAGGAGCTTCCATGGGTTGGCTAGTTTTTATAGGAGATTTGTAAAGGACTTCAGTACCATAGCCTCACCCTTGAATGAAGTTGTAAAAAAGAATGTGGGATTCAAGTGGGGGGAAGAACAAGAGCATGCATTTAATTCACTTAAGGAGAAATTGTGTTCTGCACCTTTACTTGCTTTACCTGATTTTTCTAAAACTTTTGAGATTGAATGTGATGCCTCTGGAGTGGGTATTGGAGCTGTTTTGAAGCAGGAAAGGAGACCGATTGCCTACTTCAGTGAGAAGCTAAGTGGGGCTACATTGAACTACTCCACTTATGACAAAGAGATGTATGCTTTGGTGCGTGCACTTGAGACTTGGCAACACTACTTGTGGCCGAAGGAGTTTGTCATTCATAGTGACCATGAGTCACTCAAGTACTTAAAGGGGCAGAACAAGCTCAACAAGCGCCATGCCAAGTGGAGTGAATTCATTGAAGGTTTCCCATATGTAATTCAATACAAGCAAGGCAAAGAGAATGTGGTGGCTGATGCACTTTCAAGGAGGTACACTTTACTTTCCATGCTTGACGCTAGACTTTTAGGCTTCGAACATGTGAAAGAAATGTATGCTAATGATGATGACTTTGGGAAAGTGTTTGCCTTTTGTGAACATGCTGCATATGATAAATTCTA
>NC_079500.1:0-139901 GCF_030052815.1 Hevea brasiliensis
AGTGTTAGAAAGATTATTAAAATTCATTTTCCTAAAGTTAACTATACCTCAAAAGGACCCTTTATTCACTCACTTGGGTTTGGTTTTGATTCCACTACTGATGATTATAAGTTGGTGAGAGTAGTGTATTTGAAAGATAGTACTCTTAACTATAATGAGTTTCCGCCTTTGGTTGAGATTTACAGTTTGAGAAGTAGGGGTTGGAGAAAGGTTGATAATAATCTGAAATATGTCATGCGCGAGGGCTCAACGTCTGCTTTTCTGAATGGAGCTTGTCATTGGGTTGCCACTAAGGAGGATGGTATAAGTGAAGTGATTGTGTCCTTTGCTTTGGGAGAAGAGGTGTTTGGAGAAATGGAGGTACCAGATTGTTTGGTTAAGAAATATATCTTTATGGATATTGCTGTGTTTGATGGATCACTTTTGCTGGTTCCTTTTATGAAATTTACTACGGAAAGGTGTTTTTCAGTTTGGATGATGAAAAAATATGGTGTTCCAGGATCTTGGACCAAACTTTTCAATATTTCACATTTGGAATGGATACGAAGGTTAGTTGCATTTAGGCAAAATGGTAAGGTTCTACTGGCAAAAGTGGATGGAGAGCTAGTTTTCCAAAGACAGAAGAAATCTCGGCTACAGAAATTTTGGGCAATACACGCTCCTTTTATTTGGACACTTTAGTAGAGAGTCTTGTTTTACTCGATGAAGCAAATGAATTTGCAGAGGAGGAAGCTTCTGAGGATGATGGCACAAATGGAGTTTCAAAGGAGCCTTCTTCTTCTCCTGATGGCGTAGACAAGGACTTGCAAAAGATCAGTGAAGGGAAGAAGAATGCCAACAGTCCTATGTTACTGAACGAAGCAAATGAAATCTTCGAGGAGGTTGCACCTAGTTCTAATTCAACGATTGATAAAGCAAATGAAGAATCGAAGGAAGAAGCACAGGGAGAGTCAATTTCTACAGAATGAAGCAAATGGTGTCTTGGGGAGCATGATTCTCCTGCACACATTGTATCAAATTCCAGCAACTGGATGTTCAAATCAATGGTCTTCATGTGCTAGTGTGGACCAGAACTAGTAGTGGTTGTAGCTCTATCGTACATAAGCTTAATGGAGCATCTATCAAGTTTTTGTGATTGCAAATTTATTTCTACCATTAGATTTTAATATCAACTTTAAAAACATAGCTCTGAGTCTTGAATCTTGATCAGCTAGACTCCATTACAACATGTCATGTGCATATTTTCATATGATTAGGTCTGCCCATCTGATTTTTGAATGTTAGAATGTACATTTGCATGGTGTTTTGGACTAGATACTGAGATTTTAATCAGTGAAATTAGATGTTTTATTATTATTTTTTTTCTAATTTATGCTTGTTTCTTAATATATGTAATTTGAACTCTAACCTTTGTTTGAATTGATGAATATGAATGGAAGGTAAAAGAAAAGAAATTTAATTTCTCCCATGTTGATCTTTTATTTAGATATTAAAATAAAAATAGAAGAGGAAAGAGGATAAATAAACAGAATAAAAGAAAATTTTCATTTCTCAAATTTTCATTTCTCAAATCCTCTTAACTGACCTAAAGTACTTTCTTCTAAATAGAGTAAAAAAAAGAGAAATAGGAGAATAAATGTATTACTTATATTATATTTATTAAATATCTTTAAACATAAAAGAGAGTATAATTATATTTTTTTTTCCAAAAAAAATTGTTTTTATCAGATTTTAATAATTTATTGGAGAGATTAGATTTACTTTCGTTTCTTTTCTCTTTATTTTTCTTATTCAATTTCTTTTCATAAGGGTAAAGAACTAAATTCCATTATATTTTTAAAATCAGCAAAAGAAATTTGAAAATAGGATCATTATTCTTCTCCTGAGGGTGTGGACAAGTAGGACTTGAAGAAGAACAGTAAAGCAAATGAAATCTTGGAGGAGGATGCATCTATTTCTAGTTCACACATGTTAATTAATGAATCAAATGATGGAATCAAAGGAAGAAGCATAGAAAGAGTTCATTTCTGCAGAATGAAGCAAACGGTATCTTGGGGAGCATCGTTCTACTGCAAACATTATTCAAAATCAATGGTGTTGACCCCACAAGCTCAAAGGAGCATAGATTTTGATGATACCAAAACTCAACTAGAATCAAACTAACATTGTTTTAAGTGTTGTGTATTTCAAAGAAAAAGGACAAAAGGATTTTATGATGGATTGGTCCTTATGAAGAAAAGATGACATTCTAAGGATAACACAAGACGAAGCAAAAGAGATAAAAGAAGAAAAGGTTACCTTCCAAGGCTGCATTGAAAATCAGATTTGAAGGTACATCTAGTATAGAAGTTAGTTTTATTTCTTAGGATTTCTTGTGAAAAGAATTGAGGAGTAAAAGTCAATGATGCTTATTTTTAATCCCTCAAAAGATTTTCTTTTTAAATATCATTACTGGCCTAAAAAGTGTTTGACTATGATTTGGTGTAAAGTTTTATAGTTTTGAAAGTTATGCAGAAAAGTTTTCCTGGTATGCTAAGCTGGTTTGCTCGATTTTAGTATGCTAACTGGTTTGCTATTTTCTCAAATCACGCTAACTGTTTCAACTCGCACAACATCGCAGAAACGACAAAATAACGGCTATTTTCTTGAAATTCGTATCAGAACGTTCAAATGGGTTACTGAACGGTAAAAACGTTCCAAAGCTATAAATACACCTTCCTTTGGCCATTTTGCACTTAATGAAAGTCCCTCTACTGTTCAAAATCTTTAAAGCTTTCATTCAAAGTGCTCAAAGTGATTTATTGCTCATTATTGGCTTATTTACTCAACTCTTCTTTATAGTTGCTGTTGTAATTGAGTGAGAGTGAGTTTTTCAACACATTATTATCATTTGTGAGAGGTCATTCAAGCACCTATTGAAGCTTGGTTGTGATAAGTGTTTGGGATAACACTTTGTAGAAGTGTAAAGCTACTTGTAAAAGCTTTGTTGAGAAGAATTGTAAAGGGCTTTGTCTCTTGCCTTGAAAAGAGAAGAATAGTGGAGTGAAGACTCAAAGTGTGATCTTTGAGAGAGTGGATGTAGGCTAGTTAAAGTCGAACCACTATAAAAATTCCAGTGTTCATTTTCTCAACCCTTGCTCTTTACATTTTTGCAATTTAGCTTTATGAATGATATGCTTTTGCTGATATGAAAATTGATATCATATGCTGTTGATCTTGCTGCTATCTGAGAAAAATAGTTTCTTTGCAAAATCTGTGATATCGATATATTACGCTGGTTATCTGTTGTCTTTGTCAAATAGGATATCCGGTATCGCTCTAGTTCTTTGTGATAAAAACGTATTCGGTTCTTGATATATTTCTTGAATGCTTATATAGTCTGCTATATCGATTATCGATTGCATATAGCTTAACCTTGAGTCAACTTGTCAATAGAGCTATATTGTTCATTTCTCACATTAGTTAATTTAGTTGAACCTAGCTGCAATTTTCAAAGGTTTTGAGCAAGAACCGAAAATTGTTTTTAAAGTCCAATTCACCCCCCTCTTGGACATAATTTGGGACATCAATTTGGTATCAGAGCTTGTCTCTCTTGCTTGAGGATTAAACCCCTTAGAGTGATCCACACATATGGCTAGTTCATCTAGAAATTCTGCTGGTATACACCTTCTTAGTCAAGGTTATTCCATCACTAGACCACCACTTTTAATGGCACAAATTACTCCTTTTGGAAAACTAGAATGAGAAACTTCATACAATCTGACATTGATGCTTGGAGAATAGTTAAAGATGGTCCTTATATTCCTTATAAAACCAGTGAAGGAACTGTACAAATTCCTAAAGCTGAAGTTGAATTTGATGATAATGATTGGAAGAAAATTTCTACAAATGCTAAGGCTATTAATATTCTTCATTGTGCTCTTGATATTAATGAGTATAACCGTGTTTCAGGATGTCAAACTGCAAAAGAAATATGGGACAAACTAGAAGTCACATATGAAGGAACTGATGTGGTAAAAGAGTCAAAGGCAAACCTCCTCATCCGTGATTATGAATTATTTGAGATGAAATCTGGTGAAACCATTGCTGAAATGAGTACCAGATTTACTGACCTTGTAAATCTACTTAAAGCTCTTGGAAAGAGATTCGAAGAACAAGAACTTGTAAAGAAAATTCTGAGGTCTCTTCCAAAGACGTGGGAAGCAAAAACTACTGTTATTCAAGACACCAAGGATTTCAGAAAATACACCTATGATGAGCTGATTGGTTCTCTCATTGCACATGAGATGATTTACAAGAAAGATGAGAATGAAGGTGATCAAAAGAAAAAGAAAGGCATAGCTTTCATATCCGAAAAAGTAGATGAGAAAAAGAAAAATGTTGCTCTTAAAGCTAATTCAAGTGATGATTCAAGTGCTTCAAGTGATGATGATGAAGATATGGCTATGATAGTCAAAAGATTCAAAAGAGCATTTAGAAAAGGTGGAAGCAAATACAAGAAGTTCACAAAGAAATATGCTCCAAAGACTCCAAATCATTCAAGTGAAATAGTTTGTTATGAGTGTAACAAACCAGGCCACATTAAGCCAAAATGTCCTACTTTGAAGAAGAAAAATAAGTTCAGAAGGACAAAAGCAAAAGGCAATGGCAAAGACTTGGAGTGACAGTGATTCTTCATCAAATGATGAAACAAGTGACAAAGAGGCTGCAAACACTTGTATGATGGCAATTGAAGAAAAAGGTGAAAGCTCACACATCGAAGATAGTGAAAATGAGGTAAATCTTGAACTTTCTAATGTTGATGAATTAGAACTTGCATTTGTGAAGACATATGATAAGTATAGAACTTTTAAAAAGAAATGCAAAATTTTAGTTCATGAAAATTGTGCTTTAAGATCAGAAAATATTTCATTGAGTATGGTTTCAAAGGAAAATGAATTTTATAAATCTCAAATGAAATTATTTAAGGAAGTTAATGATGAGCTTCAAAGATCAAAAGAAGTATGTGAACAACTTCTTGAGAAAAACAGAATTCTTGAAGAAAAAGTTGAATCTTTGACAAGAGATTTATCTAAATTTACAAAAGGAAAAGAAACACTTGATATACTTCTTGGGAATCAAAGATTTACAAATGAAAAATCTGGAATTGGATATGATGGATTTATGAAGTATGGAAAATACAAATAATTTTTTGTTAAAGCTACATCCTTTTCTCAACCGAGTATTACATGCTTTTATTGTAATCATAGAGGTCATATGATTAATGCTTGTCCTATTAGGAAAGGAACCTTTAAGGCAAAGAAAGTATGGGTGCCTAAAGGAACCCTACCTAATGTTACTAACATTCAAGGACCCAAAGTTGCTTGGGTACCTAAGACGATTAAGCGATTTAGTGCACTAAGGAGTATGCTGGAAACAGAACATTGGTACATTGATAGTGGCTGCTCTAGGCACATGACAGGAAATAAAGGCAAGTTTTCCTCTCTTACCTTGAAAGAAGAAGGTTATGTGAAATTTGGTGATAAAAGCAAAGCTAAAATTGTTGGATGTGGAACTATTGGTAAAAATCCTTGCATTGAGAATGTTGCATTAGTTCAAGGATTAAAGTATAATCTTTTAAGTGTTAGTCAACTATGTGATAATGGTTTTAAAGTGATTTTACTTCTACACATTGTGAGATTCATGGAAATAATGTTATGTTTGCTGGTGCTAGAATAGATAATATTTACCTACTTGATTTAACAAGTCTTGAAGAAAATTGTGAAACATGCTTTATGACTTCACATGATAGTGCATGGTTATGGCATAGAAAATTAGGACATGCTAGCATGAGTACTCTTGCTAAACTCTCTAGAAAGAACCTTGTTAGAGGACTTCCAAAGTTAAGATTTGAAAAAGAATTTCAATGTAAAGCTTGTGCACTTGGTAAGCATACAAAATCATCTTTTAAATCAAAAAATGTTGTAACTACGTCTAGACCATTGGAATTGTTGCATCTTGATCTTTTTGGTCCAATCACACCTAGAAGTCTAGGAGGCAAGGCATATGCATTTGTAATTGTTGATGATTTTTCAAGATTCACATGGACTTTCTTTCTTGCTCATAAAGATGAAACCTTTGATATATTTGAAGCCTTTTGCAAAAGAACTCAAAATGAAAAAGGATATTGCATTACATCTTTGAGGAGTGATCATGGAAAAGAATTTGAGAATAATTTGTTTGAAAATTTCTGCTCTCAAAATGGTATTTATCATACATTTTCAGCTCCTAGAACTCCACAACAAAATGGAGTTGTTGAAAGGAAAAATAGATCTTTGCAAGAAATGGCAAGAGCAATCTTTGAATGAAAGCAGTTTACCAAAATATTTAGGTAGAAGTCAGAATAAATAGATGCTATATTTTAAACAGAGTTTCCATTAGAGCTATTTTAAAGAAAACTCCTTATGAACTATGGAAAGGAAGAAAACCCAATATTGCATATGTTCATGTCTTTGGTTGCAAATGTTACATTTTGAATAACAAAAAGCAATCTTAAGAAATTTGATGCTAAATCTTGTGAAGGAATATTTCTAGGGTATTCAACAAATAGCAAAGCATATAGGATTTTCAATAGAAAAACATTGACCATGGAAGAATCAATGCATATACTTTTTGATGATGCTAACACTTCCTTGCAAAGGAAAGATTCTTGTGATGATGAATTTGAGCAGATTCTAAATTCAAAGAAGTCGAATAATGATGAGCTTGAATCAAAAGAACAAGTGGAGGATGATCAAAATGACAAAGAAGAAGAACTTCCTTGCTCCACAAATATTGAAATTCAAGAAGACTCCCAACCAAATGTGGAAGAACTACAAATTGAGGAACCTCAACATCAAGATATTCCACAAGAATGGAGATACCATAGAAATCATGCCAAAGATGACATTCTTGATAGTCCATCACAAAGAATGATGACAAGAGCTCAACTTAGAAGATACTTTGGTAATGTTGCTTTTGTTTCTCAATTTGAACCCAAAACATATGATGATGCTCAAAATGATGAAAATTGGCTTTTTGCTATGCAAGAGGAATTAAATCAATTTGAAAGAAACAAAGTTTGGACACTTGTTCCTAAACCTAAAAAGCATACTGTTATTGGAACTAAATGGGTATTTAGGAATAAGATGGATGAAAAAGGACATGTAGTTAGAAATAAAGCTAGACTAGTAGCTCAAGGATACAACCAAGAGGAAGGTATTGATTTTGATGAAACCTTTGCTCCGGTTGCTAGAATTGAAGCTATTAGAATGTTATGTGCATTTGCATGTTTTAAGAATTTCATGCTTTATCAAATGGATGTTAAAAGTGCATTTTTAAATGGATATATTGATGAAGAAGTTTATGTAGCTCAACCTCCTGGTTTTGAAGACCCTCACTTTCCAAATCATGTTTACAAGCTTACTAAAGCTCTCTATGGTTTAAAGCAAGCTCCTAGAGCATGGTATGAGAGACTTAGTAAATTCTTGCTTCAAAATGATTTTAAAAGAGGAAAAGTGGATACTACTCTTTTCATTAAGAAAATTGGAAAAGACATGCTTATTGTGCAAATTTATGTAGATGATATTATTTTTGGTGCTACTAACCATTCTCTTTGTAAGAAATTTTCCAACATGATGAAAAGTGAATTTGAAATGAGTATGATGGGTGAACTTACTTTTTTCCTTGGATTGCAAATTAAGCAAATGAAAGATGGAATTTTTATAAATCAGTCCAAGTACATAAAGGATATGTTGAAGAAGTTCAAAATGGAGGATATGAAAAGTGTTGGAACTCCCATGAGCTCAACAATTAAATTGGAGAAAGATGAAAAAGGTAAAGAGGTAGATAACAAATTTTATAGAGGTATGATTGGTTCTTTACTCTACTTGACAGCATCTAGACCAGATATTCATTTTAGTGTATGTTTATGTGCAAGATTTCAGTCATGTCCAAAAGAATCTCATTTTGTAGCAGTTAAGAGAATTTTTAAATACCTCATTGGCACTCACAATATTGGCTTGTGGTATCCAAAATGTGAATCATTTGATCTTATTGGTTATAGTGATTCAGATTTTGCTGGTAGTAGATTGGATAGAAAAAGCACTTCTGGAACTTGTCAATTTCTAGGTCATGCATTAGTTTCATGGCACAGTAAAAAGCAAACTTCTGTTGCACTTTCTACTGCAGAAGCTGAATATATTGCAGCTGGAAGTTGTGTTGCACAAATTTTGTGGATGAAACAACAGCTTGAAGACTTTGAAATTAAATTTGATCACATTCCCATAAGATGTGACAATACTAGTGCTATAAACCTATCAAAAAATCCCGTTCAACACTCTAGAAGCAAGCATATTGAAATTAGACATCATTTTATTAGGGATCATGTTCAAAATGGTGATATTCAAATCGAATTTGTTCCTTCTGAAAAACAGCTTGCTGACATTTTCACAAAGCCACTTAGTGAGGAAACTTTTTGCAAAATAAGAAGAGAACTTGGTATGATTGATGCTTTTGATTAAATTTTGATGTATTCTCATGTTTCCATATGAAAATGAAGTGATATATGTTGATTTGCAGTGTTGAAAATGCATTCTGATATTTTTGGTGTAATTTGAAAAATTCTGGATTATATCAGATATGAACAGTAATCTGCAGAATTTGCTCTCAGTGGCATACTAATCCGTTTGCTAATTTTCTTGTTTGCTAAACGCTTTACCACTGCTCCTACTTTTTCGTTGGCAAACTGGGAATCAGGTCTGATTGCTCTAAAACTCTAAAATTTTTTTTCTTCTCTCGAGCGCCTATTCTGCATGTTTAAAGCCCATATGACTTAAATACCCCTCTACTTAAAGTATTGCATCATTATGTATTTAAGGGCAAAATGGACTTTTTAACACTTTGATTTGCGCGGGATTTAATTTTTCTTTCTGAACCATCAGTCTTCTCGCCGTCTCTCCTCTGCTACACGCTACCTATTCCCTGCAAAACCTACAGTTGTGTCCTTTCAAGTTTTAAAATTCAAAACCCTTCTTTCCGTCGCCTCGTTTCCCAGAACCCGAACGGCTTCGTTTTTCTTTTCACCTGCTAACCCGTTTCGGTCGCACCACTTCAAGCGTTCGTCTCCCTTCATCGTTCGTAAATACTTCCGAAAACCTTTGACAGTGAATCGATTAAATCGATTATTTACAGAAAGAAAATCCCCAAAGTTTTTCGTTTCCGTTAAATCTGCCGAAAGAAATCATTTGGCTTTGGTTATTTTTCTTTGACGATTCGCACTCTCTGTTTCAGTATATTTCAGGTATAAAGCTTAAACCTTTAATGGAATCGTGTTCCATATTCGTCTATGCCTGTGTGTTCTGCCTTCGTAATAGGTTGATATTTTGATTTGCTCTTGTCTGTTTACTCTGCTTTTGTAATATGCTGATAATTTTTTTATTTTCGGTCGTTTGTTCTGTTCTAGCGCTCTGTTGTTAATTTTTGGGCATTAACGTTTCGTAAAATATGATACATAATATTAACTCGACAGCTATGGATTTATAAGAACTCTAATAGTTTTTTTTTCTGTATGTTCTATTTTGTCATTGCGCTCTGTTGTGAAAAATGAATGTTGATATGCTTAAATTGATTATATATATAAATATATATATATATATTGGCTGCTCACATCACTTATTTTACAATCTCAGTTCTCTCTGTCATTTCGGCCTAATTTATTTCTAAGATTGGTTATGGCACGAGACAAAGGAAAAGGGAAAGCCAAAATCACCACATATTCATCCTCAGACTCAACTGACGCTAGTGTCCCTGCGTCACCACCTCCACAAAAGGATGCTTGTAACACCCCCGTTGTATAGCCTGGTATATTTCACTGTTCCGGTGACCGGTGTCGGTCCGGAAAATTAATGGGATTAGGGTCACACTTAAGACAATTTGAGAAGCCATAAACACAAATAATTAGTAATGTTTAATTAGTTAACTATAAATAAGAAAAACATAACATAAGAGGTTAAACGAGCCGAGAGTCACAGCGATGAGTGACCTCCTGAACGATCACAAGTCGTTTTAAACTCAAATTTCAACCGTAAAGTGACGCCTGCGGTCCTTAGGACCCTTATGAACACAAAGTGGAAAAGAGGAAATCACGAAAAAGAATCATTAAGTCGGTCAAATAATTAGGTCGTGAGCCGGAAGAAATATTGGATTATTTGCAAACCGATGAACCGCGAGGGCAATTTGGTCAATTGACCCGAGAGTGACTCGACCTAATCACAAATAAAATCGGAGAAAAGAAAATTTTGGAATCGAGAATTAAATTAAAGAACTAATAGAAATAAATAGAAAAAAAAAAAGATGAAAAAGTCAAAGTGATGACATCATGAATGATGTCATAAAGGCTTAATTAATTAATTAATTAATTTGGGATTTTTGTGGTCTTCTTTAAGCCAAAATTAGACAAAAAAAAAAAAGAAAAAGACTTCATCAAAAGCGTGAACCATTCTCTCTTCCTCTCCCTCACCAAAAAACTCCCATGAAAGCTTGATACAAGCTTGATTCCACCCACTTAACCTTATTTTGTCACTAAATTAATTCATAAAAACTTGTAAACTTCACTTGGGGAAGCATTTGAAGAAGAAAAGAAAAGGAAAAGGAGTGAAATTGAAGAATTAGAGCTAAAAATTCTGCTCACTTAAGGTTGGTACTCTTCCTTCATTCTCTCTTTGAATTTATATTTAAGTAGCTAAGTTACATTTGTAAGCAACAAATAAGTGAATAAAATCAAGCATGGTGGACCAAATAGAAGTGTGGGCAGCTAGGGTTTAGGTTTGAGGATGGATTATTTTGATACAAATTATGAATTTGTTTAGTGTGAATGAGTGTATAACTTCTAAGTATGCAATTAGAATTCAACAAGTGAGTTAAATGCATGAGATGAAGTAGTTAGGGTTTGAATGTTAGGGTTAGTGAACCAAAATTTGGAGAAATGCATAAATGGCATGTTTGACCTATTATGAAGTGAAATAATGGTCAATTATGATCAAATGGATTGTGTGGGAATGGTAGGAAATTAAACCAAATTCGTAGGTTAATGGTCATGCTGCTGGCAGCATGACCAAACCTACTTTGAAGGACCAAAACTCAAATTTTACAAGCCTAATGGATATGCCACCAATTGGAGATGAAAATAGACATAAAAGAGCACAATTTTCATTAAGGAACCATTGCCAAAACTGACTAAAACTTGGTGAAACAATTGACCAAAGTGAGTTGATAGCAGGCTGCCACTGCACTAAACTGACCAAATGAACAGTAACTGTTCATTTGGTCATAACTCGAGCTAGGTAGGTCAAATTGACCTGAAATTTTACCAGCAATTAGATATGATATAGACCTAAAACTTTCATGAAGAACACCAACCCAAATTAGGCCATTAACTCATTCAAATCATTGAGCAAAGTTAAAATTTCTGTACTGAAATTCTGCAGATTTTTAGTTGAGCAGCAAAGTTTGGATAGCTATAACTCTCTCTAGAAAACTCGGATTTAGGCGATTCTTGAACCGATGGAAACCTAAGACATAGTACAACATTTCATATGAACAAAGTGAGACCAAATTTTGAACTTAACTTGATCAAACAATTGACCAAAGTTGAACAAAAAATCTGACAGCACCTAAATTGCAGTATGAACAGTGCACGTGAACAGTAAACTTATTTTGGCCATAACTTGAGCTACAAAACTCCGATTGAGGTGATCCAAAAATGAGAATACACTTAAGACAATAAGGAACATTTTCTATGAAGGAATTTTGTCAAATTCCAACAGTACATCGACCAATGGAATAGTGCAACTTCGGAAAACCAAACCGAAAATTGGCAATTTTGCCAAAATGACCTAAGCTTTAAACAAATGACCAAAACCAACAAGTTTGGTGACCAAAATGTGGTATGTGGGTGAAGTTGGAGTTCCCATACCTATTAAGCCTTAGAAAGTCAATAATTTGACTTGAATAGTGCAGTGAATAGTAACCCGAAACACAAAATTTCGAGAACGTCGAATTTAACACGTTAGAGTTAGGTAAATGTGAAGCTAAGTTTATTTTGAATTTATTTTAAGTTCTAGTACTGAAACATTGTAAAATTGTATGTTTCAGTTGAAAAGAATATCGGAAGGAACTCGAGGAACCGAGTCGAGGCTAAAGGGACAACTCGTTTGAGGTTTGTGCACAATATTACTATGCTTTAAAAAAAATTCATTGATTAAATGAATGAAATATGCATTTTATTGTTGCTTTGAATTGTTGAAAGTATTGTGACCTTACTTATGATGTTTTGATTCAAATTGTGAAATTTATTGTGTATATTTGAAATGACAATATTTAGCAAATTGTTAAGATAAGTTTTAAAACCACAGTATCATGACCATATATTTGAACACCTCACTAGCACGACTAGTGGGGGTAATTAGTTTCAATTTTGATTCCTTCTCCGAGAAGTGTTGAGGTGTGCCAGTAGAAGAGGATGTGAATGGATATCCATATATTTGAGCTAGCTAGCCTTGTGACATGATTTCTCTTTAGCCTCCGGCTATCGAGATTCATGTGATTTCTCTTAGCCTCGGCTATTGAGATTCTATTTGTTTGAATGGCATGATTTAACGTGGGTTTTATGAAATGTGATTTTATACATTGAAATAAACTAGGATTACATGTAAAATCTTACAATGCATGATTGTATTTAATTTTCATGTTTAGTCAAATTTTGAATGAATGTGCTTTAAGTTTTGCATAAAGATTATTTTAGTATAATGTGCAACAAACAGTCTTAGTACTCAATGATAGCTTTATTGCTTATGCAGATACGAAATTAGAGGAGCAAGCAGATCGAGTCACGAGGTGTGTGAAGTCATCACTTGAAGTCTTGGTATAATTTATACCCTAACTGTAAATATTTCTTTTGATGTATATATTGCACATAAATGTATGGACATGTACATGGGTCTTGAGCAGCTTGTACAAAGTTTGTATAAAAGTTGTAATAAATTTTAGTTTGGACTTCCTGAATGTAAATTTTAGTATGATGAATATATAAATTGTTTATCTTGAATGGAATATGAATAAATGATATTGATGGACAGTATTTTGAAGAAATTATTGAACTTGTGAATTTGAGAAATTGTTTGAGATTGAGTTTGAAATTGAAGTAGTGGTTGAGAAAAACTTTTAGAAGTGCTTTTTACAGGTATTCGAAGAACGGTTTTCTCAAAATACAGAGGAAACTCTGTCAAAATTTTTATAAAATTTGCGGAAAACTAAAATGGCCAAAAATATTAATTAGTTTTAATTTCAACTAAATGTTTTAAATACTTATTTGAAATGCTCACCACTTGTCAAAGATAAGAAAATTGTTTTAAAATCCCTTGTAGGATACTTAATGAGTTATCGGTAGGTGAAGTTCGGTAGTTCATTAGGTATTCTACGGGATCATGTTATGCCTTACAGAGGGGTAAGGTGTGACATGTTTTAGTGGTATCAGAGCAAGTTTTTGAATTATGTTTTCAATTGTGAATTTGTGTCTTTTCTTTGTTAAGTACAACTGCTCAATGTCCATATTTGTTACATACAGTGCATTACATCATGAATATGAACTAACGGAGGGAAATCTCCTTGTGTTACTTGTTCAGGAGATACCCTACTTCAGACTGAGATGGAAGAAGGGGATCGCCCAGTTGAGCAGTCTGTTGAAGCTGAGGCACAAGGGGAAGCCCCAGCTTTACCGAATGTCAGTGGGTCAAGAAGACCACCCACAAATGCCGCAAATTCTGCCACATTCGCCTGGCCAGAGATAGCGGCAATGTTTCAACAAATGGTCGGGGTATGCCCGCCAAGCTCCACCCCAACCACATTGGCACAACCATCGCTCCACGGACAATATGATAAATTATTGAAGTATAGGGCTGCAGAATTTAAGTACAGAGACCCACTTGAGGCAGAGCAATGGCTTGAAAGAATGGACAGAGTATTTAAGAAGTCGACCGCCAAGATGAATTAAAGTTTGAGTATTCGTGTCTCTACCGCAAGGGGATGCGTATGGATCGGTGGAAGACCATCCCCACACCAAGGCGTAACCACCAAGGTCTTGACTGGGATGACTTCATCGAGAGTTTAGATGTAAATACATCCCGGATGCATATGTTGATCGAAATTGCAAGAATTTTTGAGCTTAAAACAAGGAAATCGATCACTGGCAGAGTATGAGAGGGAGTTCTCCGCACCGAGTCACTATGCGAGAGTCTCCTTACTACCGAAGGCAAGGTGCAAGAGATTTGAAACGGGTTTGAAGCCCAGCATACGGATGCAAGTTGTAGGATTTCGACACAGCAACTTCTCAGAGCTTATGTCTCAAGCACTTGAATTGGAGAGAGTTGAAGCAGAAGCAAACCCAGTGAAGGAAAAAGTCGAGAAATTAGAAAAAGACAAGGGGGAAAAATCAGTTGAGCAGAGTTCTGGTGCTACCTCCGGAAAGAAAAAGAAGTTTAGTGGACCCAGCAGGGGTCGAGGTGGCAGATTTGGCAGAGGCAGATTTTTCCGGTCGAGACCCCTAGGTCCTGGTCGCAGCCTGCGGGTTCACATTCTGCCCGCCCCTGTGAGACTTGTGGCAAGATTCATGGGGGGGAATGCTATTGGGCCACTGGAGCCTGTTTTAACTGTGGAGGCAAGGGCCATATAGCTAAAGACTGTACTAGTGCTCCGAGATATGGTCCAGCTCCTACTACTGCTGAAGGATCTATTCAGAGTCCTGCTCCTAGAGGTTCACAGTCATTTGGCAGAGGAAGAGGCAGAGGTAGAGGCACTACTTGTGCAGTCGGCACGATTGGTCAATCAAGGCAAGGAAGTGCTTCAACCAGAATCTACGCAATGAAACAGCGAGAAGAGGCTGAGACTTCTGATGTGGTAGCTGGTACATTCTCTATCTCTGGTCAAGATGTATTTGTATTGTTTGATCCGGGTTCAACCCATTCATATGTTAGTGCTAGCATAGTCAGTTCACTTGCTGTTCCATGTGTGCAAATGGATTTTGAAGTGCTAGTAACTAGTCCGTTAGGACAAGAAGTCCGTGTAAACTGAATCTATAGAGAATTTCCTTTGGTGATCCAAGGACATGTTTTGCGGTCAGACTTGATTGAAATGCCCTTTAGAGAGTATGATATCATCTTGGGCATGGATTGGTTAGCCAGGCATCATGCTATGATTGACTGTAGACTGAAGACAGTCACTTTTGGTCTCCCTTTGTACGGTGATGTGGTAATACACGGGGAGAGGCATTTACTGCCATCAAACATCATTTCGGCTGCACTAGCCAGAAGGATGATTAAAAAGGGGTGTGAAGCATACTTGGCACACGTGATAGACACCCAGGTGGGGAGTCCAGCACTAAGGGACATCCCTACGGTATGTGACTTTCCGGATGTATTTCCTGATGAATTGCCAGGATTACCTCCAGAAAGAGAGGTGCAGTTTGAAATTGATGTTATGCACCCAATCTCCATAATGCCATATAGAATGGCACCTGCAGAATTGAAAGAGTTGAAAGTGCAGTTGCAAGAGTTGCTTGACAAGGGCTTTATCCGCCCTAGTGTGTCACCTTGGGGAGCGCCAGTATTGTTTGTAAAGAAGAAGGATGGCACTCTCCGGTTATGCATTGATTATCGGCAGTTGAATAAGGTGACAATAAAGAATAGATATCCATTACCCCGCATTGATGACTTGTTTGATCAGTTGAGGGGTGCAGCTGTGTTCTCCAAAATTGACCTGAGATCAGGTTATTATCAGCTGAAAGTACAAGAGCAAAGTATTTCTAAAACTGCCTTCAGAACCCGCTATGGCCATTATGAGTTCTTGGTCATGCCATTCGGGTTAACTAATGCTCCGGCTGCTTTTATGGATCTGATGAATACTATTTTCAGACCATATCTCGACCAGTTTGTTGTGGTATTCATAGATGATATATTGGTCTATTCGAGGAATGCAAAAAGAGCATGATAGACATCTGCGGATTGTACTGCAAACTTTGAGAGAGAAACAACTATATGCCAAATTGTCGAAGTGTGAATTTTGGCTGAAAGAAATATCTTTTTGGGGCATGTAGTATCAGAAGAGGGCATTAAGGTAGATCCAAGTAAGATTGAAGCTGTCCTTAATTGGAGGCCACCCAGAAATGTCACAGAAATTCGTAGTTTTCTGGGTTTAGCTGGATACTACCGTAGATTTGTGAAGGGATTTTCCATGTTGGCATCTCCATTGACCAAGCTGCTTAGAAAAGATGTAAAATTTCAGTGGACGGATAAATGCCAGCAGAGTTTTGATGAATTGAAGAGATGTTTGACTGAAGCTCCAGTCCTAACTTTACCTACCCCGGGTAAAGAATATACAGTTTATAGTGATGCTTCTCACAATGGGTTAGGTTGTGTGTTGATGCAAGATCGAAATGTCATTGCCTATGCATCACGCCAGCTAAAACCGCATGAGAGGAATTATCCAACACATGATTTGGAGCTTGCAGCCATTGTGTTTGCTCTTAAGATCTGGAGACATTATTTGTATGGGGAGAAGTGCTACATCTACACAGATCATAAGAGTTTAAAGTATTTGGGCACCCAGAAAGAGCTGAATTTGAGACAGAGGAGATGGTTAGAGTTGATAAAAGACTATGATTGTCTGATAGACTATCAGCCAGGGAAAGCTAATGTTGTGGCTGATGCCTTAAGTCGCAAGACTATGGCAAGTCTACGGGTTACTCCTTTGTCTTTGGTACATGAGTTAAGATCATTGCATGCTAGTTTAGAGATTAGTGATGATGGGCAGACAGCAGTTGCATGGCATGTACAGCCAGTGTTGATTGATCAGATTAGAATGGCTACTCAGAATGATCAGAAGTATCAGAAGTTGATGGAAGAAGTCCGACAGGGCAAGAAACCAGAATTCTCAATCGTAGATGATGGTCTCATCGCTACACCAGGCGTAATGTGTGTTCCTAATGATGTTGATTTGAGGCAGATCATTTTGAAGGAAGCACATGAGTCTCCTTTTGCCATGCACCCTGGTGGA
Organism: Hevea brasiliensis; assembly: GCF_030052815.1. NCBI lineage: Eukaryota > Viridiplantae > Streptophyta > Magnoliopsida > Malpighiales > Euphorbiaceae > Hevea > Hevea brasiliensis. Next base: position 17,125 of record NC_079500.1, read on the forward strand.
ACAAAAATGTATAGAGGGCTAAAGGAGCATTACTGGTGGATGGGTATGAAGAGAGATGTGGCAGAGTTTGTGTCCAAATGCCTAACTTGTCAGCAAGTAAAGGCAGAGCATCAAGTACCCGCTGGGTTGTTACATCCACTACCGCACTGCAGTGGAAATGGGAGAGAATAACGATGGATTTTGTGATGGGACTTCCGAGGACACAGAAGAGTCATGATGCAGTATGGGTCATTGTTTAAAGATTGACTAAATCTGCTCATTTTCCGCCATCGGATGGACTACGATTTAGAAAGATTGGCCAAGTTATACATCGATGAGATTGTGAGATTGCATGGAGTGCCGGTATCTATCGTATCGACGCAGATCCTAGGTTCACTTCTAGATTCTGGGGTAGTCTTCAGAGAGCCCTAGGAACTAGATTGAACTTCAGTACGGCATTCCACCCACAGACAGATGGCCAATCTGAGAGGGTAATTCAGATCTTGGAGGATATGCTACGGGCTTGTGTGATTGAGTTTGAGGGCAGTTGGGATACATACTTGCCTTTGATTGAGTTTGCTTACAACAACAAACTACCAATCAAGCATTGGGATGCCTCCATATGAAGCTTTGTATGGCAGAAAATGTAGAACCCGTTGTGTTGGGATGACGTGGGTGAAAGAAAGATGATTGGACCCAAATTGTTCAACAGATCAAGAGAAAATCCGGTGATCAGAGATCGACTTAGAAATGCATCGGATCGTCGAAGTCCTACATTGATTTGAAGAGAAGGGATATTGAGTATGCATGGGTGAGAAAGTTTTCCTCAAAGTTTCTCCTTGGAAGAGAATTATGAGATTCGCAAAGGGGAAACTAAGTCCTCGTTTCATTGGGCCATATGAGGTTACGGAGAGAGTGGGTCCTTTGGCATATTGGTTGGCACTACCTCGAGTTGGAGAAGATACATAATGTCTTCCATGTGTCTATGTTGAGGAGGTATCGATCGACCCATCTCATGTACTACCAAAGAGAAGAAATAGAAGTGAATCCGGACCTCACATATGAAGAAGAACCCATAAAGATTCCGGCTTATGAGGTGAAGCGACTACGGAATAAGCGAATACCGCTGGTAAAAGTCTTTGTGGAACCATCATTCGTGCCAAGAAGCTACTTGGGAACGAGAGGAGGACATGAGGAGACAACATCCACAAATCGTTGAGATTGATACTGGTAAAAATTTGAGACGAAATTTATTTAAGGGGGAGAATTGTAACACCCCGTTGTATAGCCTGGTATATTTCATCGTCCTGGACCGTGTCGGTCCGAAAATTAATGGGATTAGGGTCACACTTAAGACAATTTGAGAAGCCATAAACACAAATAATTAGTAATGTTTAATTAGTTAACTATAAATAAGAAAAACAGAACATAAGAGGTTAAACGAGCCGAGAGTCACAAATGATGAGTGACCTCTTCGAACGATCACAAGTCGTTTTAAACTCAAATTTCAACCGTAAAGTGACGCTGCGGTCCTTAGGACCCTTATGAACACAAAGTGGAAAAGAGGAAATCACGAAAAGAATCGTTAAGTCACCAAATAATTAGGTCGTGAGCCAAGAAATATTGGATTATTTGCAAACCGGATGAACTGGCGAGGGGCAATTTGGTCAATTGACCGAGAGTGACTCTGACCTAATCACAAATAAAATCGGAGAAAAGAAAATTTTGGAATCGAGAATTAAATTAAAGAACTAATAGAAAAAAAAATAAATAGAAAAAAAAATAGATGAAAAAGTGAAAGTGATGACATCATGAATGATGTCATCAATGCTTAATTAATTAATTAAATAATTTTGTATTTTTTTGGTCTTGTGTAAGGCAAAATTAGACAAAAAAAAAGAAAAGACTTCATCAAAAACGTGAACCATTCTCTCTTCCTCTCCCTCACCAAAAAACTCCCATGAAAGCTTGATACAAGCTTGATTCCACCCACTTAACCTTATTTTGTCACTAAATTAATTCATAAAAACTTGTAAACTTCACTTGGGGAAGCAATTGAAGAACAAAAGAAAAGCAAAAAGGTAGAGAAATATAAGAATTAGAGCTAAAAATTCTGCTCACTTAAGGTTGGTACTCTTCCTTCATTCTCTCTTTGAATTTATATTTAAGTAGCTAAGTTACATTTGTAAGCAACAAATAAGTGAATAAAATCAAGCATGGTGGACCAAATAGAAGTGTGGGCAGCTAGGGTTTAGGTTTGAGGATGGATTATTTTGATACAAATTATGAATTTGTTTAGTGTGAATGAGTGTATAACTTCTAAGTATGCAATTAGAATTCAACAAGTGAGTTAAATGCATGAGATGAAGTAGTTAGGGTTTGAATGTTAGGTTAGTGAACCAAAATTTGGAGAAATGCATAAATGGCATGTTTGACCTATTATGAAGTGAAATAATGGTCAATTATGATCAAATGGATTGTGTGGGAATGGTAGGAAATTAAACCAAATTCGTAGGTTAATGGTCATGCTGCTGGCAGCATGACCAAACCTACTTTGAAGGACCAAAACTCAAATTTTACAAGCCTAATGGATATGCCACCAATTGGAGATGAAAATAGACATAAAAGAGCACAATTTTCATTAAGGAACCATTGCCAAACCTGACTAAAACTTGGTGAAACAATTGACCAAAGTGAGTTGATAGCAGGCTGCCACTGCACTAAACTGACCAAATGAACAGTAACTGTTCATTTGGTCATAACTCGAGCTAGGTAGGTCAAATTGACCTGAAATTTTACCAGCAATTAGATATGATATAGACCTAAAACTTTCATGAAGAACACCAACCCAAATTAGGCCATTAACTCATTCAAATCATTGAGCAAAGTTAAAATTTCTGTACTGAAATTCTGCAGATTTTTAGTTGAGCAGCAAAGTTTGGATAGCTATAACTCTCTCTAGAAAACTCGGATTTAGGCGATTCTTGAACCGATGGAAACCTAAGACATAGTACAACATTTCATATGAACAAAGTGAGACCAAATTTTGAACTTAACTTGATCAAACAATTGACCAAAGTTGAACAAAAAATCTGACAGCACCTAAATTGCAGTATGAACAGTGCACGTGAACAGTAAACTTATTTTGGCCATAACTTGAGCTACAAAACTCCGATTGAGGTGATCCAAAAATGAGAATACACTTAAGACAATAAGGAACATTTTCTATGAAGGAATTTTTGTCAAATTCCAACAGTAGATCGACCAATGGAATAGTGCAACTTCGGAAAACCAAAACCGAAAATTGGCAATTTTGCCAAAATGACCTAAGCTTTAAACAAATGACCAAAACCAACAAGTTTGGTGACCAAAATGTGGTATGTGGGTGAAGTTGGAGTTCCCATACCTATTAAGCCTTAGAAAGTCAATAATTTGACTTGAATAGTGCAGTGAATAGTAACCCGAAACACAAAATTTCGAGAACGTCGAATTTAACACGTTAGAGTTAGGTAAATGTGAAGCTAAGTTTATTTTGAATTTATTTTAAGTTCTAGTACTGAAACATTGTAAAATTGTATGTTTCAGTTGAAAAGAATATCGGGAAGGAACCCGAGGAACCGAGTCGAGGCTAAAGGACGACTCGTTTGAGGTTTGTGCACAATATTACTATGCTTTAAAAAAAAATTCATTGATTAAATGAATGAAATATGCATTTTATTGTTGCTTTGAATTGTTGAAAGTATTGTGACCTTACTTATGATGTTTTGATTCAAATTGTGAAATTTATTGTGTATATTTGAAATGACAATATTTAGCAAATTGTTAAGATAAGTTTTAAAACCACAGTATCATGACCATATATTTGAACACCTCACTAGGACTACTAGTGGGGGTTATTATTTTCGAATTTTGATTCCTTCTCTGGAGAAGTGTTGAGGTGTGCCAAGAGAAGAGGATGTGAATGGATATCCATATATTTGAGCTAGCTAGCCTTGTGACATGATTTCTCTTTAGCCTCTGCTATCGAGATTCATGTGATTTCTCTTAGCCTCTGGCCTATTGAGATTCTATTTGTTTCGAATGGCATGATTTAACTGTGGGTTTTATGAAATGTGTTTTGATACTTTGAAATAAACTTGGTTTACATGTAAAATCTTACAATGCATGATTGTATTTAATTTTCATGTTTAGTCAAATTTTTGAATGAATGTGCTTTAAGTTTTGCATAATGATTATTTTAGTATATTGTGCACCATCGAGTCTTAGTACTCGTGATAGCTTTATTCTTTGTCGCAGATACAGAATTAGAGGAGCAGATCGAGTCACGAGGTGTGTGAAGTCATCACTTGAAGTCTTCGTATAATTTATACCCTAATCAGTAAATATTTCTTTTGATGTATATATTGCACATAAATGTATGGACATGTACATGGGTCTTGAGCACTTGTACAAAGTTTGTATAAAAGTTGTAATAAATTTTAGTTTGGACTTCACAATGTAAATTTTAGTATGATGAATATATAAATTGTTTATCTTGAATGGAATATGAATAAATGATATTGATGGACAGTATTTTGAAGAAATTATTGAACTTGTGAATTTGAGAAATTGTTTGAGATTGAGTTTGAAATTGAAGTAGTGGTTGAGAAAAACTTTCAGAAGTGCTTTTTACAGTATTCAAGAACGGTTTCTCAAAATACAGAGGAAACTCACAAAATTTTTATAAAATTTGCGGAAAACTAAAATGGCCAAAAATATTAATTAGTTTTAATTTCAACTAAATGTTTTAAATACTTATTTGAAATGCTCACCACTTGTCAAAGATAAGAAAATTGTTTTAAAATCCCTTGTAGGATACTTAATGAGTTATCGGTAGGTGAAGTTCGGTAGTTCATTAGGTATTCTACGGGATCATGTTATGCCTTACAGAGGGATAAGGTGTGACAATGCTCCTCTGGTAATTGGTAAGCCAAAAGAAACATCAAAGAAAAGAACCAGTGAGCCAGTCCCAGAAAAAGGATCTAAAAAGAAGAAGACTTCAAAAGCTCCAGTTGTACATATGGAGAGGGCTATTCATGAGCCAAGGTATATTCACGGCGCTTTTGTTGAAATTTCCGTTCCTTTACAATCATTGTTTGAGTATCAAAATGGGATAAAGCGTGTTACGATCATCAAGGAGTGTATGTGGACTTAGTGCAAGAATTCTATAAAAATTTGAGGGTTGATGATTCTGAAAAAGATGAGTCCTTTAAGGTGAAAATGAAAGGGACAATTTATGAAGTGACAGTAGCTAGATTAGCTAAAGCCCTAGGAATTCCAAATAGTGGAAACAAAATCTGCTCCCACAAAGATGTTTTTCTTTGTTGGTGGGTTCAACAAAAGGGATTTTGAGGGTGAAGTGTTTAAAGGAGAAGTGAAGGATAAGACAAGCATTACTCATGCTCATCAACACATTAAAATTCTGCATAGTTTTATTATTTATGTGTTGAATCCCAGAACCGGCAGTCCCAATTATTTGAGTACCCTTGACCTCTGCATAATTTGGCATATAGTGAACCAAATTGAGTTTAATCTTGCCTATTTTATGCTGAAACAAATCATGAAATGGAAGCCACCCTATAAGCTACCCTATGCTCATCTTCTAAATGGTCTATTTAAAGACTTTGGGATACCTTTGGAATCTGAGAAACTTAGAACCAATATGATTCCAATCACTAGCTTGCAAAAAGATGATGATGGTAGAAAGCTTAGATTTGAGCAAGGTGCTAGCTCCAAAGATAGTGCAAGTGGCACTTTAAATGTTGAAGGTATTTTGGAGGAAGTAAACAATTTGAGAGAATTTGTTGAGATGGAACTTGGAGAGCTACAAAAATTTAGAAGTTTTCAAACTATTCTTATGAATGCTCTTGACTCCAAGGTTGATGGATCTTTGATGCTAATGTACAAGATTGTTGAAGAGTTGTTTAAAATCAAAGTCCATTTGGGTATTTCAACCACTGAGGCTGGAGAAACCAGTAAGGTTGCTACTGGTTCTGTTCCTCTAGCCGAGAAAGTGAAAGAAAAGGAGAAAGAGAAAGAAACAGAAGAAGTAGAAGAAACAGAAGAGGAAGAGGAAGAAGAAACAGAAGAAGAGGAAGAGAAAGAAACTGAAGAAGAAGAAGAGAAAGAGGAAGAAAAGGAAGAAGAGGAAGAAGCTGAAGCAGAAAAGGATGAAGATGAATCTGATGATAAGAATGGTAATGGAGGAAGCAAAGAGGGTAGTGGGAAAGACATGAGTGACTCAGAGTCTGAAGCAGAACCTGAGACACCTGCTCCTGCTGCTCCTGCAAAAGGAAAGGGCAAAACAGCTCAACAGGAACAGAAAAGCAAACAAAAAGAGGAAACTGGTAAACCCTCTGGCAAAAAGACTAAAACTGGCAAAAAGTCTGCAGCTGAGTCTGGTACTACTGAGTTAGCAGCTGGGCCTATTGTTCCTTTGACACCCGGGACTGAATTGGCTGCTGCAATTCTTCAAACTTTGAGTGACAAACCTGTCAAGCCCAAAAAGCTGAAAATGGGTGCTCCAAAACCAATCAGGAGAAGTTCCAGGCTGAAAGGATAAACTGAACTTTGATTACATTTTATCTAACAGTCTGTCTGTTAGTTTACTACTTAGTTTGCTACTTTTAGTTTCTCTGAACTTTAAACTAGTATGCTATATCAGTTACTGTTTTAACTGTTTATTCACTGCACCTAAACTGAATTTTGACTTATTCACACATGCATGATTTCTCCCATATTCTTTTGATGCTGACAAAAAGGGGGAGAAAAGTAATGAATGGTAATCTTGATACTTGATATAGTTTGTGATTAATGGTGCATGATATAGTTTGTGAATAGTATATTGTTGATATAATTTTATGGTGTGCATATTGTTGATATCACTTGTGAATGATATATACAATTTGTGATTAGGGTGTATATTGTGCATATTTAGTTAGTATCTTTAGTCACACTTGACTCCTTAAGAAAATGCTTATGGATGTTTTATTGAAATTATTAAGGGGGAGTTATTTGTGATTAATTATTGATATAAGCACATACATAGGGGGAGTTATTCTCACATACACATTCATACACATACTCACACTTATTGACATTTACTTGGTGATTCAATTGAGTTTTGTCATCATCAAAGGGGAGATTGTTGACCCCACAAGCTCAAAGGAGCATAGATTTTGATGATACCAAAACTCAACTAGAATCAAACTAACATTGTTTTAAGTGTTGTGTATTTCAAAGAAAAAGGACAAAAGGATTTTATGATGGATTGGTCCTTATGAAGAAAAGATGACATTCTAAGGATAACACAAGACGAAGCAAAAGAGATAAAAGAAGAAAAGGTTACCTTCCAAGGCTGCATTGAAAATCAGATTTGAAGGTACATCTAGTATAGAAGTTAGTTTTATTTCTTAGGATTTCTTGTGAAAAGAATTGAGGAGTAAAAGTCAATGATGCTTATCTTTAATCCCTCAAAAGAATTCCTTTTAAATATCATTTCTGGCCTAAAAAGTGTTTGACTATGATTTGGTGTAAAGTTTTATAGTTTTGAAAGTTATGCAGAAAAGTTTTCCTGGTATGCTAACTGGTTTGCTACGATTTTAGTATGCTAACTGGTTTGCTATTTTCTCAAGTACGCTAATCGTTTCAACTCGCACAACATCGCAGAAACGACAAAATAACGGCTATTTTCTTGAAATTCGTATCTGTAACGTTCAAATGGGTTCTGCAACGGTAAAAAACGTTCTAAAGCTATAAATACACCTTCCTTTGGCCATTTTGCACTTAATGAAAGTCCCTCTACTGTTCAAAATCTTTAAAGCTTTCATTCAAAGTGCTCAAAGTGATTTATTGCTGATGTTTGGCTTTTTTACTCAACTCTTCTTTATAGTTCTTTGTTGTAATTGAGTGAGAGTGAGTTTTTCAACACATTATTATCATTTGTGAGAGGTCATTCAAGCACCTATTGAAGCTTGGTTGTGATAAGTGTTTGGGATAACACTTTGTAGAAGTGTAAAGCTACTTGTAAAAGCTTTGTTGAGAAGAATTGTAAAGGGCTTTGTCTCTTGCCTTGAAAAGAGAAGAATAGTGGAGTGAAGACTCAAAGTGTGATCTTTGAGAGAGTGGATGTAGGCTAGTTAAAGCCGAACCACTATAAAAATTCCAGTGTTCATTTTCTCAACCCTTGCTCTTTACATTTTTGCAATTTAGCTTTATGAATGATATGCTTTTGCTGATATGAAAATTGATATCATATCTTTGTTGATCTTGCCGCTATCCGAGAAAAATAGTTTCGCAAAATCACGATATCCGATATATTCGCTGGTTATCCTGTTGTCACAAATAGGATATCCGTATAACGCTCTAGTTCTTTGTGATAAAACGTATTCGGTTCTTGATATATTTACTGAATGCTTATATAGTCTGCTATATCAGTATACTGATTGCATATAGCTTAACCTTGAGTCAACTTGTCAATAGAGCTATATTGTTCATTTCTCACATTAGTTAATTTAGTTGAACCTAGCTGCAATTTTCAAAGGTTTTGAGCAAGAACCGAAAATTGTTTTTAAAGTCCAATTCACCCCCCTCTTGGACATAATTTGGGACATCAAATGGTCTTCTTGTGCTAGCATATATGGACCAGAGTAGCAGCAGCAGCCTATGTAAGCTTAATGGAGCATTTTAACAAGTCTCTGTTATTTGTAAATTAATTCCTTTTGACGGGATGTTAAAGTTTCATTGTGGTAAGGAAAATATTTAGCACCTAAGTTTGTGCTTTAGTTCTAGCATTTTGAAGCATAGCTCTGTGTCTTGAGTCTTGATCAACTAGGCCCTAATACAGCATTTCATGTGCATATCTTCATATGATTAGGTCTTTCCATTGGACTTTTGAATGTTATGTAACATACGTGTTGCATCTGCATAGTGTTCTAGACTAAATACCGAGTTTCAGAATACTCATAGCCTGTTTTAGTATAAAGTTAATGCACACACTTATTTAGTTCATATATTTTACTTTTTTTTGTTAAATTATTTAGTCATTTTGTTAAATTTTTTAATATTTATGCTATTTAAATTATTATTTAGTCTTTTTATTTTAAGAAAATCAATTAGTTGATCTTGTATTTTAAAAAATTGCTATTTAGTTTCTTTATTTTAGTGAAATTAATTAATTTATCTATATATTTTGAAAAATACAGTATTTTAAAAAGTATACTCCTCAATAAAAATTGAAATTTTGTTACGTGAAAATTAAATTTTTAATTTTTTGGACATCTTTTTTGTGTGCTTCTCTAATGGGAAATAATTTTCCTTAATTATTTAAAAATTTAAGAAAATTGATTTTTTTTTTTTTTTTATGTAGGTTGCTCATACTATTTTTTATGAAGAGAGAATAAGAAGGAAAATGATTAGGGTAATTTAGAAATAAAAAATAATTATAAGAGTAAATAATTAATAGAGTCAAATTATAGAGATCAACTAATATGTTTTTCTAAGATATAAGGACTAATTAATTAATTTTACTAAAATAAAGAGACTAAATAGTAACTTAATCAGTATTAACTAATAAAAAAATTAATGGAGAAACTAAATAGTTTAACGGAAGTAAAATATAAAAACTAAATAATATATTTTTTAAAATATAAAAACTAAATAATTAGTTTTATTAAAATACAAAACTAAATACTAATTTATTCTACCTTAAAAAAACCTCATTTTATTTAAAATTTTCTTAAATATTAAATTAACAAAAACAAATATATAAAATAATAAAATGAGGGTTTTATTTGTTTAATTATTTAATCGTAAGCCTTTAAAATTTATTTAATAATTAAGAATATGTGCAGTAACATACTACAATTCTAGAATTTCTCTCAGTTTTATTTGAATTTCTACTTCTTCAATTCCTTAAAAGAAAATCTTTATATTTTAATAATAATATTAAATAATATTTTTATTTTGGAATTAATATTCAATTTAATATTTTGTGTAGAAAAATTATGAAAGAATATTTTGAAATTACTAGAAGAAAAAAAATTATGTGTATAAAGAAAGAGTAACTGTTCCAGAATCTTCTATTGTTTATATACAAAGAAACATATAACTGCTGCCTAACTATACATTGCCAGCTCAACACTCTAGCTCGATAACTGTTCCCGCCAATTCCATAAATTGAATGGGGCAAGCCACTTCTCAGCAGGCCTAGTATTTTTTCAGAGCCAGTAGATCCATAGCTCAATAAAACGGAGCAGACGCAGCAAGAAGAACAAAAAGAAAAATGTCTGATCATCTGACTCGAGAATTGCTGGAAGAAATTTTGTCAAGATTGCCAGTGAAGTCAATCCTCATATGCAGGTGCGTTTCCAAGACTTGGTACTCTTTAATCACCAACCCTTCTTTCATAGCCCACCATCTCAAGAAAACCGCTGCAAGAAACAGTGGAATACTTATCTTTAGTTACAGCACCAGAGCACTTGTTTGGCCATTTAAAGAAAATGTGCGTTATTTGCTCTACCCAGATGAGTCTTTCCCTGCAAACCCTATTGAAGAACTTGATTGCCCATTTAAAGACATAAAGCGTTTTGTTGATATAGTGGGTTCTTTTGTCTATCTTATGGTGTTTATGGCAGACACACTGATGGAGCTGCTTTATGGAACCCTAGCGTTAGAAAGATTGTTAACATTCCTTGTCCTAATGTTACGTTTACCTCACATGGATTCTATAAACACTTACTTGGGTTTGGCTTTGATTCCGCTACTGATGATTATACGCTTGTGAGAATAGTGTATTTGCCAGATAGTAATTTTAACTTTGATAAGATTCCGCCTTTGGTTGAGATTTACAGTTTGAGAAGTAGGGTTTGGAGAAAGGTTGATAATAATGATCTGAAATATGTCATCGCTGATTTCTCAAAGTCTGCTTTTCTGAATGGAACTTGTCATTGGGTTGCCACTAAGCCACTTAATGGGCCTGGTGTATGCGATGCGATTGTGTCGTTTTCCTTGGGAGAAGAGGTGTTTGGAGAAATGGAGGTACCGGATTGTTTGGTTAAGAAATACCAGTTTGTGGATGTTGCAGTTTTTGATGGATCACTTCTGCTGGTTGCATCTTTTAAACTGACTGGGGAAGGCTGTTTTACAGTTTGGATGATGAAAGAATATGGTGTTCCAGGATCTTGGACCAGACTTTTCCATATTCCTGATTTTAAATCACATTTGAAATGGATAAGAAAGTTAGTTGCATTTAGGCAAAGTGGTAAGGTTCTATTGGCAAAATTATTTGGACAGCTAGTTTGCTATGATCCAAAGACAGAAGAAATCTTTGATACAAAAATTTGGGGCAATGCACACTCTTTTTATTTGGATACTTTTGTGGAGAGTCTTCTGATGATAATGGCACAAGTGAAATCTTGGAGGAGGTTGCTTCTAGTTCTAATTCATAGATTGTAATTGATGAAGCAAATGGAGAATCAAAGGAAGAAGCACAGGGAGAGTCCATTTCTACACAATGAAGCAAATGGTCTTCTTGTGCTAGTTTCGACCAGAAGTAGCCGTATCGTACATATTTAGTTCCTAATAATTGCATGCATAGATACTTGCATATATGAATAAATGCGTCTCTCTGGAAAATTTTTGTTAAAGTTTCTACAAGTTAATAAATTTTAATACCAATCAAATTACTGTAAAATCTTTTAATTTTAGTAAAACTAATTAATTAGCCTATGTCTTTTGAAAAGCATGATATTATGAAAAATATATTTATAAATGAAAATGAAAAGCTGTGGGAAGACTAAATTTACATGTGTGTTTTTTTTTTAATTATTTAAGTATTTTCATTTAATTAATTAGCCTATACCTCAAAAGGACCCTTTGTTCACTCACTTGGGTTTGGTTTTGATTCCACTACTGATGACTATAAGTTGGTGAGAGTAGTGTATTTGAAAGATAGTACTCTTAACTATAATGAGTTTCCGCCTTTGGTTGAGATTTACAGTTTGAGAAGTAGGGGTTGGAGAAAGGTTGATAATAATCTGAAATATGTCATGCGCGAGGGCTCAACGTCTGCTTTTCTGAATGGAGCTTGTCATTGGGTTGCCACTAAGGAGGATGGTATAAGCGAAGTGATTGTGTCCTTTGCTTTGGGAGAAGAGGTGTTTGGAGAAATGGAGGTACCAGATTGTCTGGTTAAGAAATATATCTTTATGGATATTGCTGCGTTTGATAGATCACTTTTGCTGGTTCCTTTTATGAAATTTACTACGGAAAGGTGTTTTTCAGTTTGGATGATGAAAAAATATGGTGTTCCAGGATCTTGGACCAAACTTTTCAATATTTCACATTTGGAATGGATACGAAGGTTAGTTGCATTTAGGCAAATGGTAAGGTTCTACTGGCAAAAGTGGATGGAGAGCTAGTTTTCTATGATCCAAAGACAGAAGAAATCTCGGCTACAGAAATTTTAGGCAATACACGCTCCTTTTATTTGGACACTTTAGTGGAGAGTCTTGTTTTACTCGATGAAGCAAATGAATTTGCAGAGGAGGAAGCTTCTGAGGATGATGGCACAAATGGAGTTTCAAAGGAGCCTTCTTCTTCTCCTGATGGCGTAGACAAGGACTTGCAGAAGATTAGTGAAGGAAAGAAGAATGCCAACAGTCCTATGATACTGAACGAAGCAAATGAAATCTTAGAGGAGGTTGCACCTAGTTCTAATTCACGGATAGTAATTGATAAAGCAAATGAAGAATCAAAGGAAGAAGCACAGGGAGAGTCAATTTCTACAGAATGAAGCAAATGGTGTCTTGGGGAGCATGATTCTCCTGCACACATTTTATCAAATTCCAGCAACTGGATGTTCAAATCAATGGTCTTCATGTGCTAGTGTGGACCAGAACTAGTAGTGGTTGTAGCTCTATCGTACATAAGCTTAATGGAGCCTCTATCGAGTTTTTGTGATTGCAAATTTAGTTCTACCATTAGATTTTAATATCAACTTTAAAAAAAAAGCTCTGAGTCTTGAATCTTGATCAGCTAGACTCCATTACAATGCATATTTTCATATGATTAGGTCTGCCCATCTGATTTTTGAATGTTAGAATGTACATTTGCATGGTGTTTTGGACTAGATACTGAGATTTGAATCAATGAAATTAGATGTTTTATTATTTTTTTTTTCTATTTTATGCTTGTTTCTTAATATATGTAATTTGAACTCTAACCTTTGTTTGAATTGATGAATATGAATGGAAGGTAAAAGAAAAGAAATTTAATTCCTCCGATATTGATCTTTTATTTAGATATTAAAATAAAAATAGAAGAGGAAAGAGGAGAAATAAACAGAATAAAAGAAAATTTTCATTTCTCAAATCCTCTTAACTGACCTAAAGTATTTTCTTCTAAATAGAGTAAAAAAAAGAGAAATAGGAGAATAAATGTATTACTTATATTATATTTATTAAATATCTTTAAACATAAAAGAGAGTATAATTTTTTTTTTCAAAAAATTCTATCATATTTTAATAATTTATGGGAGAGATTAGATTTACTTTCATTTCTTTTCTATTTATTTTTCTTATTCAATTTCTTTTCGTAAGAGTAAAGAACTAAATTCCATTATATTTTTAAAAGGATAGAACGAAAAATGTCCATCGGATTAAAGCGTTTAAAGGCTTAAAGCGTTTTGCTAATATAGTGAGTACTTGTAATGGGGTCTTTTGTCTATCCGATGATGTTTATGGCAAATACACTGGTGGGGCTGCTTTATGGAACCCTAGTGTTAGAAAGGTTATTGCCATTCCTGGTCCTAATGTTACGTTTACCTCACATGGACCCTATATACACTCACTTGGGTTTGGTTTTGATTCCACTACTGATGATTTTAAGTTGGTGAGTGTAGTGTATTTGCAAGATAGTGATTTTAACTTTTATGAGATTCCGCCTTTGGTTGAGATTTACAGTTTGAGAAGTAGGTGTTGGAGAATGGTTCATAATGATCTGAGATATGCCATCCCCGAGTGCTCAACGTCTGCTTTTCTGAACGGAGCTTGTAATTGGGTTGCCCCTAAGCGACAAAAGGGGGCTGTTGCAGGCGATGTGATTGTGTCGTTTGCTTTGGGAGAAGAGGTGTTTGGGGAAATGGAGGTACCAGATTTGTTTGGTTAACAAATATCTCTTTATGGATGTTGCAGTGTTTGATGGATCACTTCTGCTGGTTCGTTTTATGAAATTGATTGGAGAAGAAGAGGATTTTTCAGTTTGGATGATGAAAGAATATAGTGTTGCAGGATCTTGGACCAAACTTTTCTATATTTCACATTTGTAAGGAATACGAAAGTTAGTAGCTTGTAGGCTAAATGGTAAGGTTCTATTGGCAAAAGGAGGTCGAAAGCTAGTTTTCTATGATCCAAAGACAGAAGAAATCTTTGATGCAGAAAATTTGGGCGATGTACGCTTTGATGCTTTTGTGGATAGTCTTGTTTTACTCAGTGAAGCAAATGAATTTACAGAAGAGGAAGCTTCTGAGGGTGATGACGCGAATGGAGTTTCAAAGGATCATTATTCTTTCTTCTGAGGGTGTAGACAAGTCGGACTTGAAGAAGAACAGTAAAGCAAATGAAATCTTGGAGGAGGATGCATCTATTTCTAGTTCACACATGTTAATTAATGAATCAAATGGGGAATCAAAGGAAGAAGCATAGAGAGAGTTCATTTCTGCAGAATGCATCTTTTTTGTGTGCTTCTCTGCTGGGAAATAATTTTCATTGATTATTTAAAAATTTAAGAAAATTAATTTTTTTATGTAGATTGCTTATACTATTTTTTTGAAGAGAGAATGAGAAAGAAAAGAATTAGGGTAATTTACGTATAAAAAATAATTATGAGAATAAATAATTTATAGAGTCAAATTATAGAGATCAATTAATATATTTTTCTAAGATATAAAGACTAATTAATTAATTTTACTAAAATAAAAAGATTAAATAATAGCTTAATCAGTATTAACTAACGAAAAAATTAATAGAGAAACTAAATAGTTTAATGGAAGTAAAATATAAAAGTTAAATAATATATTTTGAAAATATAAAAACTGAATAATTAGTTTTATTAAAATACAGAACTAAATAATAATTTATTCTATCTTAAAAAAAACCTTCATTTTATTTAAAAATTTCTTCAATATTAAATTAACAAAAACAAATATATAAAATAATAAAATGAGGATTTTATTTGTTTAATTATTTTATCGTAAGCCTTTAAAATTTGTTTAATAACTAAGAACATGTGCAGTAACTACAATTCTAGAACAAAATCAGATTAAAAATTACATGCTCGATCAGATTCTAGAATTCCTCTCAGTTTTATTTGAATTTCTACTTCTTCAATTCCTTAAAAGAAAATATTTATATTTTAATAATAATATTAAATAATATTTTTATTTTGGAATTAATATTCAATATAATAATTTGTGTAGAAAAATTATGAAAAAATATTTTGAAATTACTAGAAGAAACATATAACTGCTGCCTAACTATACATTGCCAGCTCAACACTCTAGCTCGATAACTGTTCCCGCCAATTCCATAAATTGAACGGGGCAAGCCACTTCTCAGCAGGCCTAGTATTTTTTCAGAGCCAGTAGATCCATAGCTCAATAAAACGGAGCAGACGCAGCAAGAAGAACAAAAAGAAAAATGTCTGATCATCTGACTCGAGAATTCCTGGAAGAAATTTTGTCAAGATTGCCAGTGAAATCAATCCTCATATGCAGGTGCGTTTCCAAGACTTGGTACTCTTTAATCACGAACCCTTCTTTCATAGCCCACCATCTCAAGAAAACCGCTGCAAGAAACAGTGGAATACTTTTCTTTAGTTACAGCACCAGAGAACTTGTTTGGCCATTTAAAGAAAATGTGCGTTATTTGCTATACCCAGATGAGTCTTTCCCTGCAAACCCTATTGAAGAACTTGATTACCCATTTAAAGACTTAAAGCGTTTTGTTGATATAGTGGGTTCTTGTAATGGGGTCTTTTGTCTATCTTATGGTGTTTATGGCAAATACACTGATGGAGCTGCTTTATGGAACCCTAGTGTTAGAAAGATTGTTAACATTCCTTGTCCTAATGTTACGTTTACCTCACATGGATTCTATAAACACTTACTTGGGTTTGGCTTTGATTCCGCTACTGATGATTATAAGCTTGTGAGAATAGTGTATTTGCCAGATAGTAATTTTAAATTTGATAAGATTCCGCCTTTGGTTGAGATTTACAGTTTGAGAAGTAGGGGTTGGAGAAAGGTTGATAATAATGATCTGAAATATGTTATCGCTGATTTCTCAACGTCTGCTTTTCTGAATGGAACTTGTCATTGGGTTGCCACTAAGCCACCTAATGGGCCTGGTGCATGCAATGCGATTGTGTCGTTTTCTTTGGGAGAAGAGGTGTTTGGGGAAATGGAGGTACCAGATTGTTTGGTTAAGAAATATCACTTTATTGATGTTGCAGTTTCTGATGGATCACTTTTGCTGGTTGCTATTACGAAATTGACTGAGGAAGGCTGCTTTTCAGTTTGGAAGATGAAAGAATATGGTGTTCCAGGATCTTGGACCAATCTTTTCAATATTTCACATTTGGCAGGGATACGAAGGTTAGTTGCATTTAGGCAAAGTGGTGAGGTTCTATTGGCAAACATAGCTGGAGGGCTAGTTTTCTATGATCCAAAGACAGAAGAAATCTCGGCCACTGAAATTTTGGGCAATGCACGCTCCTTTTATTTGGACACTTTAGTGGAGAGTCTTGTTTTACTCGATGAAGCAAATGGGGTTTCAAATGAGCATTCTGCTTCTCATGGTGGCATAGACAAGGACTTGCAGAAGAACAGTAAAGGGAACAAGATTGCGGACAGTCCTACTATACTGAACGAAGCAAATGAAATATTGGAGGAGGTTGCATCTAGTTCTAATTCACAGATAGTAATTGATGAAGCAAATGAAGAATCAAAGGAAGAAGCACAGGGAGAGTCCATTTCTACAGAATGAAGCAAATGATGTCTTGGGGAGCATGATTCTGCTGCGCACATTGTACAAAGTCCAGCAACTGAATGTTCTAATCAATGGTCTTCTTGTGCGGGTTTGGACCAGAAGTAGCAATATCGTACCTAAGCTTAGTGGAGCATTTATCGAGTCTTTGTTATTGCAAATTTAGTTCTAGCATTACATTTTAATATCAACTTTTAAACATAGCTGTGTGTATTGAATCTTGATCAGCTAGTCCCTAATACAACACATCATTTGCATATTTTCACATGATTAGATCTTCACATTTGACGATTTTTGAGTGTTATTTTCCTCTCAGGATGTACATCTGAGTTCTTAGAAAATTATATTATAGCTCTGTTATTCCATGTAGGATTAACACATGGAATGGCAAACTAATTAAAACATTACAACTAGATGAAAAAAAGTAGTTATAATTTTTTTTAAGAAAAAATTGTTTTTAATACACCAGAAAATACTTTTTTAATGGGACCTACGTGAAATTATTTATTATTATTGATTTACTTTTTTAGGTAGAATATCCTACGTGAAATTAGGATAATAGCATATAATTACTCCATGGAAAGGGGTCTCACTTAAAAAAAGTCATCACAAAATGAAATGCAGTTACGAAAGAATACTTAAAAGAGAAAACAATAATAATTTAACTCAACAGATTTTATGTTTTTCTCTCAAAAACAATATAAAAAACCATAAACAACAACGTTTCTGAAGGCAACCGTACTAAATAATAATATTTTTTTGACAAACTAATTTTCAATTCAATATTTTATTTTAAAAAATAAATGTGTGATATTTTCTGATAAATACATAATCATTATCTTATGACAAAATTTACTATTTAGTTTTTTATTTTAATAAAATTAATTATTTAATCTTTCTATTTTAAAAATATACTATTCAGATTTTATATTTTGATTTCACCAAACTATTTAGCTTTTTCATCAAATTTTTAGTCAATATATTTTAATACCAATCAAACTACTGTTTAGTTGGTCTCCATCTTTTGAAAAACATAATATTATGAAAAATATATTCCAGTATGAAAATAAAAATTTTACTGTATAAAGACTAAATTTAAATACACTTTTCTTTTTTCAATTGTTCAAGTATTTTCATTCAATTTTCTAACTTTTTAGAAATAATTTTCCTACATTGTAGTCTTTATTCCTTGGACCAAACTTTTCAACATTTCACATTTGGAATGGATACGAAGGTTAGTTGCATTTAGGTAAAATGGTAAGGTTCTACAAAAGAAATCTCGGCTACGGAAATTTTGGGCAATGCACGCTCCTTTTATTTGGACGCTTTAGTGGTGAGTCTTGTTTTACTTGATGAAGCAAATGCATTTGCAGAGGAAGAACCTTCTGAGGATGATGGCACAAATGGAGTTTCAAAGGAGGATTCTTCTTCTCCTAATGGTGTGGACAAGGACTTGCAGAACAACAGTAAAGGAAACAACAATGCCAACAGTCCTATTATCCTGAATAAAGCAAATAAAATGTTCGAGGAGGTTGCATCTACTTCTAATTCACAAATAGTAATTGATGAAGCAAATGAAGAATCGAAGGAAGAAGCACAGGGAGAGTCCATTTCTACAGAATAAAGCAAATGGTGTCCTGGGGAGCACGATTCTGCTGCAAACATTGTACAAATTCCGGCAACTGAATATTCGAATGGTCTTCTTGTGCTAGTATGGACCAGAAGTAGTAGTACCGTGCATAAGCTCAGTGGAGCATTAACGAGCCTTTGTTATTGCAAATTTAGTTCTACCATTACATTTTAATATCGACTCTTAAAACATAGCTCTGTGTCTTGAATCTTCATCATAGCTCTGTGTCTTGAATCTTCATCAGCTAGTCCCAAATACAACATGTCATATGCATATTTTCAAATGATTAGGTCTTCCCATTTGAATTTTGAATGTTATGAAACATACTCTATTTTCAAATGATACTGAGATTTTAATCCATGAAATTAGATTTTTTTTTTCTATTTTATGCTTGTTTCTTAATATGTGAAATTTTAACTCTAACCCTTTGTTTGAATTGAGAAATATGAATGGAAGGTAAAAGAAAAGAAATCTAATTTCTCTAATATTTATCTTTTATTTAGATATTAAAATAAAAAGAAAAGAGAAAAGAGGAGAAATAAAACAGAATAAAAGAAAATTTTCATTTCTCAAATCCTCTTAATTGACCTAAAATATTTTCTTCCAAATGGAGTAAAATAGAGAGAAGGTTGGTACTTGGAATGTTGGATCACTTACAGGAAAATTAATGGAGCTTGTGGATACCTTGGAAAGGAGAAGGGTGAATATTGCTTGCATTCAGGAGACTAAATGGGTAGGAGAGAAAAGTAAGGAAGTGGGTAATTCAGGGTACAAACTGTGGTTTACCGAAAAGGAGAGAAATAAGAACGGAGTGGGTATAATCATAGACAGAACATTGAAAGATGCAGTAGTAGCTGTGAAAAGAGTAGGAGATAGAATTATACTAGTAAAGCTAGTACTAGAAGGAGAAACAATAAATATAGTTAGTGCTTATGCCCCACAAATAGGACTAGACAGTGAGAGTAAACAAAGGTTTTGGGAAGATATTGATGATTTAATGCAAAGCATACCGAATGAAGAGAATGTTTTCATTAGTGGAGATTTGAATGGACATGTAGGAAGTGATAGGCAAGGTTATGAGAATGTTCATGGAGGTTTTGGTTTTGGCAGTCGAAATGAGGAGGGAAAAAGCATCCTGGATTTTGCTATGGCATACGACTTAATACTAGCAAATACCTACTTTATAAAAAGAGAGTCACATTTAGTGACTTTCAAAAGTGGACAACATAGAAGCCAAATCGACTTTCTCTTAACCAGGAAGACAAATAGAGCTCTATGCAAGGATTGTAAGGTCATTCCAGGAGAGGCTTTAACAAGTCAACACAGGTTGGTGGTCTTGGATGTCAAGTTTAGGAACAATTCAAGTAAGGTTAGAAGAAATAGTGTAGCTCGAACAAAGTGGTGGGAGTTCAAAGGAGTAAAGCAAGTGAAGTTCAAAAATGAGCTTCTCGAGTCCGAAGTATGGAAGCTAGATGTGGAGGCCAATGATATGTGGATACAGATGGCATCAAAGATTAGAGAAGTAGCTAGAAAAGTACTTGGAGAGTCTAAAGGACATGGACCACCCTCAAAAGAGAGATGGTGGTGGAATGAGGAAGTACAAAAGGCAGTGAAGAGAAAAAGGGAATGGTATAAGAAATTACCTAAATGTGATAATAATGAGGCATATGAACAGTACAAGATAGCAAAGAAAGAGGCAAAAAAGGCAGTTACTCAAGCAAGAGCACAGGCCTTTGAAAAGTTATATGAGAAACTTGGAACTAAAGAAGGGGAGAAAGATATTTATAGATTAGCAAGGAGTAGAGAAAGGAAATGTCAAGATCTCAATCAAGTTAGGTGCATTAAGGATAAGGAAGGAAAAGTGTTGGTGAAAGATGAGGACATTAAAGAAAGATGGAGAAATTATTTTAATGATCTCTTTAATAATAGTCAAAATGGTAATAGCGTGAATATAGATTATAGAACAATAGAAAAGAATGTAAATTATACTAGAAGGATTCGATCTTTAGAAGTAAAGGAAGCACTTAAGAGAATGAAAGTGGGTAAAGCCTATGGACCCGATGAAATACCAATTGAAGTGCGGAAGTATTTGGGAGATATGAGAGTGGCATGGTTAACTAAATTATTTAATAAGATTCTAAACTCAAAGAAAATGCTTGATGAATGGAGGAAGAGTATTTTAGTACCTATTTTTAAAAATAAGGGAGACATACAGAGTTGCTCAAACTATAGGGGAATTAAACTCATGAGCCATACTATGAAGTTGTGGGAGAGAGTTGTGGAGCATCGACTACGTCATGATACTTCTATCTCTCTCAATCAATTTGGTTTCATGCCCATTGCGTTCAACTATGGAAGCGATCTTTCTCATTAGAAGCTTGATGGAGAAATAAAGAGATGTGAAGAAAGATCTACACATGGTTTTTATTGATTTGGAGAAGGCTTATGATAGTGTTCCAAGAGAGATCTTATGGAATGTGTTAGAACAAAAGAGGGTATCTATTAGGTACATACAAGTATTGAAAGATATGTATGAAGGAGCAACTACTATTGTGCGCAGTGGGAGGGGACACAAGTGATTTTCCGATCTCAATTGGATTACACCAAGGATCACCATAAGCCCTTACACTGCTTACATTAGTTTTAGATGAACTGACGAAACATATACAAGAGAGTATTCCTTGGTGCATGATGTTTGCGGATGATATTGTTCTGATAGATGAGACACGAGAAGGAGTCAATAGGAAGCTAGAACTTTGGAGAAGTACTCTAGAGTCAAAGGGTTTTAAGTTAAGTAGAACGAAGATAGAATACATGCATTGCAAGTTCAGTGAAGGCCAAACTGATGATATGGAAGGAGTTAGTTTGAATGGGGTGGTACTGTCCCAAAGTAATCACTTTAAATATCTAGGCTCAGTCCTTCAAGTAGATGGGGGATGTGAGGAGGATGTTAGTCATATGATTAAAGCTGGATGGTTGAAGTGGATACGTGCCACGGGAGTTTTATGTGATCGTAAGATTCCCAATAAATTAAAAGGAAAATTTTACCGTACAGCCATACGACCGGCTATGTTATATGGTAGTGAGTGTTGGGCACTGAAAGAGTCGTATGCATCTAAGATAAGAGTTGCAGAAATGAGAATGTTAAAGTGGATGAGTGGCCATACTAGACTAGATAAAGTCCGTAATGAGAGTATCAGAGAAAAGGTAGGAGTGGTGCCAATTGAAGATAAGTTGAGAGAAGGGAGATTGAGGTGGTTTGGTCATGTGAAGCGTAGACATACGGAGGCTCCAGTTAGACAAGTAGAGCACATTAGGTTAGAGGATAGAAAGAAAAAAAGGGGTAGACCTAAATTAACTTGGAGGAGAGTAGTACAACATGACTTAGAAGCATTACATATTTCTGAGGATTTAACCCAAAATCGTTCAGAGTGGAAAAAGCAAATCCATATAACCGACCCCAAATTTTTGGGATAAAGGCTTAGTTGAGTTGAGTTGAGTTGAGTTGGAGTAAAATAGAGAGAAATAGGATAATAAATGTGTTAACTTATATTATATTTATTTAAATGTCTTTAAACATAGAAAAGAGAGTATAATTATATTTTTATTTTTTTTTAGAAAAAATTGTATTTCTATCATATTGTAATAATTTATCATAGAGATTAGATTTACTTTCATTTCTTTTCTCTTTAATTTTTTTTAATTCAATTTCTTTTCATAAGGGTAATGAACTAAATACCATTATATTTTTAAAATCAGCAAAAGAAATTTGAAAATAGAATCAAATTAGAAAGATGAAACTCAAATGTCCAATTTGTTAAACTGGATGGGCTTGCGACTTCCCAGCAACCTCTTATCTGAGGCCCAGTATTTTTTCAAAGCCAGTAGATCCATGGCTCAATGAAACAGAGCAGACGCAGCAAGAACGAAAAATGTCCATTGGGTTAAAACGTTTAAAGGCTTAAAGCATTTTGTTAATATAGTGAGTGCTTGTAGCTAAGGCTTAAAGCGGTTTGGTGAGCAGGGGAAGAACACATTCAAGGGAGGGTTCTTCTAGCAGGAAGAAATCTAAGGCTAGATCTAAGTTGAGAATTAAAAAGGCTAACTGTTTTGAGTGCGGGGAGCAAGGTCACTACAGGAGAGACTGTCCCAAGTTAAAAAATAAAAAGGGAAAGCAACCAAAAAGTTCTGCGAATGTGTTTGATAGTTTTATTGATTCTGATGGTGATGACAATGCTGGAGAAATTTTATCCGTGAGTTCAGATCATGGACAAAATTCCTAGATTCTTAATACTAGTGCTACTTATAACATGTGTCCCCATAGAAACTAGTTTGTCACTTACAAACAAATGAGTGGTAAGGTGTTTCTGGGCAATGATCGTGCATTATCTGTTGAAGGAATTGGTAACATCAGATTGAGGATGTTTGATGGCGTTGTCAGAACTATAGAGTGTTGGCATGTTCCAGGACTAAAGAGGAACCTGATTTCTCTTGGGACACTTGACTCTCATGGATTCAGATACCATGCAGAGAATGGAGTTCTCAAAGTGTGCAACGGCTCTATAGTACTCATGAAGAGTAGTTTGGTTTCAGAATTATATTTTCTTCAGGGCAGTACAGTTTCAGGGGAAGCTGCAGTAGCATCCGGAAGCAATAATCAGAATTAGACTCAATTGTGGCATATGTGTCTTGGTCATATGAGTGAAACAGGATTATCTGCGTTAAGCAAGCAGGATTTGTTGGACGGGCAGAAAACATAATCTATGGACTTTTGTGAATAGTGTGTGTTTGGCAAACAGACCAAGGTGAAGTTCGATAAAAAGGCAATGCGTAAGACCAGAGGAACGTTGGATTATATCCACTCAGATCTATGGGGTCCTAACAGAATCCCTTCCAAGAGCGGTGCCAGGTACTTCATGACTTTGATTGATGATTACTCTCAAATGGTGTGGGTGTATTTTCTGAAAACAAAAGATGAGGCATTTTCAACCTTTGTAAAGTGGAAGACGATGATTGAGAAGCAGACAGAAAAGAAGGTCAAGCGTCTTAAAACTCATAACGGGTTGGAATTTTGCAATCGTGAGTTCAATGCATTCTGCAGCAATGAAGGTATAGTGAGACATCGCACTTGTACAAGGACACCACAATGTAATAGTAGTGCGACGCATGAATAGGTCGTTTTGTGATGAAGCACGAAGCATGCTCTCACATTCAGGATTGGGAAAGGATTTCTGGGCTGAAGCAATTAATATAGCCTGTTTCTTGGTTAATAGATATCCATCTACAACTATTGAGTGCAAAACTCCTTTTGAGATCTGTTCCAGTTCACCTGTTGATTACTCTCAGCTGAGAGTATTTGGTTGCTCTGCTTATGCTCATGTGAGAGATGGTAAGCTTGAGCCGAGGGCAAGAAAATGCATATTTCTAGGGTATGCATCTGGAGTGAAAGGCTACAGGTTTTGGTGCAATGATCTAAAGTGTAACGCCCTCACCATAGGTAGTCCATACATTTCTTGTTCGACGACTCATGTCATTGGACAAGAAAATGTCTGAACTACACCTAAACTATAGTAAGAGGCATAAATTGAAGAAATAAATGTTAAGAAAATATAGAAAAATTTACAAAAAATAAATTAAAGTTTAGAGGATTTATAAATTGGTACAAAATAATAAAAATGACTCGATATGCATTATGAAGGGCATTTGGTCATTTCACTCCCAAAGTTGAATTTTGATCTAAATGTTAAAATAAAAATTTAGAGAATAAAATAATTAACATTAATTAAAATTTATGAAATATATTAGAAAAATGAGAAGAGAAAAGAAAAGAAAAGAAAAGAAAGGAAAAGAAAAGAAAAGAAAGGAAAAAGCTTAGGAAAATTAAAAAATTTAAAGTACAAAAATTAAAAAAAAATTATAAATAGGCACTAGGGGACAAACTCCTACCCACTTCCATCTTCTTCCTCCATTTCTTCTCTCTCTCTTTCCCCCTTAGAGCTGGCACCTTTGCTCCTTCTTTCCTCCATTGATGTCAAGCTTCCAAGCTTGATTTCTCAAGCTTAATCCACCCAAAACCCATAGCCCACTTCACAAAAAATATCCTCCACACCCTAAGGAAGCTATAGATACCCATAAAGAGGAGAAAAGTTGAAGTTTAGGAAGCTTGAAGTTGGGTCACCACAAAGGTTAGTGCTTTAAACTTTTAATCTATTCTTTAAGGATGAGTATCATGCTAAATCAAGTGAAAATGTGCATGAAACAAAAAGAAAATCTTGAGGAAAGAACCCTTGAATTTTTGGCAGCCATGGAACTTGAAGTTTGTTGCTTTTAAGTGATGAAAAATAGTTCCATGAGAATGTGTGATGAGTTGAAATGTTTGAGTGTTTGATTATGTAGTGTTTGTAAAAATTTAAAACTTTGAAAACTAGGGTTTGTGTAAATGCTTGAAGACTTGGTGTAAATATTGAAATTGACCTATTGAATTGAGATTGTTGCTTATAGAAGTGTATTGCATGTAAATTGAAGTAAGAAAGTTGAAGGAATTGAGATATTGGGAGTGTTCAATTTTCTGCAGGTTTGGACTCAATGAGTCCATTGGGTTTATTGACCCATAACTGAAAATGTGTGACTCCAATTGGTATGAAGCTAATTGAAGGTGAAAATAGACTCAAAATAGCCCATTTTTTATATAGACACCATGCCCAAATTTTGCCAAAATCATGACCAATTCTCTGCCCAAACCCGGATGACCAAACACTGAAACTCAGAAAATGACCAAATGAACATGTTCATTTGGTCATAACTCTCTCTACATTGGTCCAAATGACCTAAAATTTACATCAATGGAAAGCTTAGACATAGGGCTACACTTTTCGTGAAGACTACTTGACCCAGTTTTGCCTTTAACCAAATCAAATTGTTAGCACAAGTTGGATCACTAAAACTGCCAACCCATAAATTATCCAAAATACTGTTACTTTGGTATGCTTGACCAGTTTTGGCAAAAATGCCATAACTTGGTGTCCAAAGCTGCAAATTGGTGAAACTAGTGCCAAAAGTTTTATAAGACATAGCACAACAATTTTTATGTTTTGACCAAGCTCTAGAAACCATTGCATCCTAGGGAAAATATTAGCCAAAGTTAGGAATTGAAATCTGGAAAATGTTAAATGGAACCCAGAATGTCATTTGATACCCATGTGTTCATTTGGCCATAACTCCCACTAGGAAATTCCATTTGAGATGTGCTAATATGATCTGGAAACATGATACTTAGGGCTACAACATTGATTTAGACACCTTTGCCAAATTCTAAGTGTAAAGACCCTAAAAAGAGGGTCAGACATACTGCCCTGAAGTTTGGTTATTGCCTTTATAGGATTGAGAGTCCAGGTTAATACATTGACTATAACTCACTATACCAAGCTTGAAAAATTATGAAATTGTACCTGGGAGTCCCTAAGACATAGAGGAACATATCTTGTGAAGGAACCTAAGTCTAAAAATGACCATAAAATGATCAAATGACTGGTCAAAGTTTATTAACCAAGAATTATAAATTCTGGACAGCTTAGAGGCACAGGGACCAGTTATGGTATTTTGACCATAACTTGAGTTCTATAACCTCAAATTCAGTGATTCAAAAAACTGAAATTTAAGTTTAAACATAGAGGAGAAATTGTTATGAAGGAGGTGTGACTAAATAGATACCCTAACCTAGTCAAATTCCTAGATAAAAATAACACAGCAACATGAACCTAAAGAAAGGTTCATGAGAAAAATGCTATATATGATAATTAAAATACTCATAAGGATAATTAATATTAAAAATGATATGAATATGTAAATTGGGACTAATATCCTATTAATATGAAATTAATGGTACCAATGAACGATGCAGAAAATAATGTGATAAATAGTGCTAAAATAATTAAAAATGTTTAATTGCCCATAGCATACCTAGACTTATTTATTTAGTTTGGATAAATTGGTATACCAATTAGGGATTACAGATAGCAGTACTGCCTACCGAGAAAATCATGAATTGACAATATATGTTTGGTATGATTGTTCTACATGCTATATGCCTACTTACTGGCCATTGTGCCTACTTTATTTCTGGCTTTACAAGCTCGATGGGTCTCGTGCGATACCGGTGGCCTCGTGCCTGACAGACGTATGCTGGATAGACATATGGCTGTCTAACTAGTATACACTCGTGCATCCAGCTTTTATAATTTGTTATAGGTTTCTTGGGCACTGATAAAAATTAATTAAGACTTAAAATACAATAAGTAATCATAAAAAATCCCGATAATGTTAATTGCTTCCAAAGAGCAATAAAAATATAAAAGACCCAGAAATTATGATTTGTATATATTATTTCAATTGTTAAATTATTGTTATTATAAATTATGCACCACTAAGTATTATGCTTAGTGCGTTGGTTTTCCATCGCGTGAATCTTGGAGATCGGTCAGACACGATGGTGCAACGTGAGCTCTTTTCTATTAGTTGCTATTAATGTGGACAATAATGATTAATGTAAACGGCTTTTAAAGGTTGATGTGGATTAAAATAATATTATTTAATAAATTTATTTTATTTATAAATGAATAAAAATTAAGAAAATAAAAGAAAAAGATTAAAAGTTGTTTGAACAACTAATTCAATCTCTAACCCTTGATCAATTTCACACAATTGAGATTATTCACTCATAATTTGGATGAGAATGTTATTTGAGGAGAATAAACTTTTCTCAAATTCCTCTTTGGCTAGGCTAAATAAGATCACTTATTATTTTTTTTTAACGTGAGAATATTAAAAAAATAATATTAAAATTTTGAAAATTAAATAAAATTATTTTAATCTACATCAACCACTAAAAGACGTCTATGTCGGTCAATAATGTCTACATCAATAGCATCTAATGGAAGAGAGACGGAAAGTTACATTTTGATAATAGTGCGAAACCATAAAGTACCGCTTTATCACAAAGTGAATTATAGACCTTGAAGCGAAAATGAAGTAAAATCATAGGACACTTTTTTATAATTTCCTCATTTAAAAATTACCCTACTAATTCTAGATTAATAGATTAGGAACAAATTTATGATACTTAAAAGGTATAGTGGTAAAAGAAATTGAAATTTTTTGATTTTTTTAATAATTATTAAATACAAATTAAATCTACTAATCGAATTGATGAATTAGTGAATTGAACTTTAAATCAATTTAAATTTATAATTAAACTATATAAGAAAATATTCAATGTGACCCAGGCCATTCAATCAATTCGATTAATTAATAGAAGTAATATTTTTTTTAATATTTATAAGGAGAATTGAACTCAAAGGTTGAAAGTTATATGTTTTTTGTTTTAATATATATATATATATATATATATATATTATTTTATATTAATATAATATATTTTATAAAGTAATATGTTTATTTATTTTTTAATATATCTTAATATTTAATAGGTATTAAAAATATATTTACACATTTATAAATTTTTTTATGTACTATATTATTTGAATATTTTTATTTAAAATTTAAAAATAATATATAATTTAATAAATGTTAAAAGTTTGATTATAAATAATTAAAATTTTCTTGATTATATTTATTTATTTATATTATATGTTTTATAATTAATTATTTTTTAATTAATACATATTTAATTAATATATCAAATTTAATAATTTTTTTTTATAATTGATATAACTCCTCAAAATAAAAATAGTTAATTCAATAACTTGAGCTTTTAGATAGCCCATGAGCCTAATGATGTTTAATAATTCAATCATGAGATTCGTTCAATTAGTTCAATCACTGTAAGACCCACTCGATAAAATAAAAGAATATTGATTAAAGATAAGCAATCTTGGTAAGATTGTCAAATATAGCAATGTCTATAATTATGCACTATAAATAGAAATGTAATCCTATAATTATAGTAATTAATAATATCCATATAATTATATAGTTGACTTACTATAATCAACTATTGTTTATATCCTATGTAAAGAGATCATATCATCTATAGGGGTATGTTCTTTCTCCTTAATCAATCCAATATACTATTCACTCGTATCTGCTCTAACTTAAGCGTCGGATTATCTTACCGGGTCCATACCCGGTGAACTTATGACCCATTTATTTTATATTTTGCAAGTTCATGTCCACAATAAATTTTCATGGACTGCAATAATAATTATAACTACAATTTGAAATTAGAGAAATCAATTGTTAAAATTGGAGAGATAAACCGTTAAAAACATAATGTAAATTAATTTTAATAGTTAATCATAAATACAATAAATTTTTGAAATCAAATTAACATTGCTAAAAAAATTAATTTTTTTTTCCATTAAACTTAATTAAAATGATAAATCTTGGCCCTCACCATTGCCATTGTCTCATAGTTATTGAATGACAATTGAAAAGAGAAAGAAGCCTCACATTCCGTCCCTCCATAGTCACTGTATATATTTTAGTACATAATATTTCAATATATTAAAATCATTATTTTATTATTCTAAATTTACTTTTTAATTGATAACTGTCTATTGAGTTAATTATTCTAATATTCTACAAATTTTGCTAATTTTGAAGGCAAGGAATTAATTTTTTTTTAAAAAAGTATCACCAAAATAAAAAATTAAATAATATTTGAACCAATATGTGATTTTGAGTTTGTTTTTAAATTAAAACATTAATTTTTAAAAAATAAATTTAAATTAAAATAACATTATTTTAATTAATTTAAATAAATCAATTTTAAGTTGAATTATACAAGTTATTGAATTCAACTTTAAATAAATTATTCGCATTCAAGTGATTTTTATGCACAACCAAATACTTTTTTTGCGTATTATGTTAAGCATATTTTGGGTTTCATTATCTTTTGAATTCACCAATATAAGCTGTTAGATATTAATGGTTAGTGGTTAATTATTTATATAATGATTAAAAATAGAAATATTCAATAGAAATATTCAATAAAAATAATTATTTAATTAGCTGTTAAATATAAAAATAACAGTATTATCTTTTTTACCACAGTCAAAATAGTCTCT
Organism: Hevea brasiliensis; assembly: GCF_030052815.1. Classification (NCBI taxonomy): domain Eukaryota; kingdom Viridiplantae; phylum Streptophyta; class Magnoliopsida; order Malpighiales; family Euphorbiaceae; genus Hevea; species Hevea brasiliensis. Next base: position 46,899 of record NC_079500.1, read on the forward strand.
AAACTTCTACAAGTTATAAGGGTAACATTTCATAAAACACTTTTTCAATATGTCGATAATGTTAATAATTTTAAGAAAAAAAGTAAAAGCGTCTTACCTAATATGCACTAACTAGCTCCTGTGGAACAATAGAAATATGCTTTTCCACATTGATTTTTTTAATTATTCATTTGACAAAAACTGCAAGTAGTGCAGCAGGATGTGCACAAACCATAAGAATCATTTTCAATCAGGTCGACAATGGGGTCTCAAATCCACCATGTTCAAGAAGCTTCAACGGGATCTCAATGTCATGGAAGCTTTCTGTTGCTAATTCCCCATCAAACTCTAACAATGTCTTCACCGAGATTGATGAAAACCAACTCATGGAAGATTAGCTTTGGATCATTTGAAAAACCTAGAGAATTTGGAAGCGTGGAAAGGGGATGGCAATTTCAATTGAAAATAGTGTATTAGTTAGTATGAACTCATTTAATTTTATAATTGCACTATAAATTTTTATTAGCATTTGTTCTTATATTCACTTTAAAAATTTTATTTTTCTCTGATAATTTAAATAAATTATTTACATTAATTTTAATAAATTTAAAATTATTTTTTTATTAATTTTAATAAAATATTTGTATATAAAATACTTGTGTATTTAATTTTAAAATTAAATTAAATTATAATATAATTTAAATATATTTTGTAATATTATAATAAATGAATAATTTTCATTGATAAATAGTTATTAATAATAAAATTCATCTGAACAGAGCTTTTAAAGACAGGCCTCAAACTGGAACGAGCCCATTATTATCCGTAGCTTTGTTTTGTGTTATGTCACACAGAAAACAGAGCAGACGCAGCAAGAGGAACAAATACAAAAATGTCAGATCATCTTCCTCAAGATGTGATTACATGTGTATATATATATATATGTGTGTGTGTGTGTGTGTGTGTAAAATGGTGAGCCTTAACATTTGATGACTTGTCGACGCAAGGCATAGAGTTCAGATGTAATGCACAAGTCTCATAAATATTTTGCCATTTCTTGCTGTATCTCTTCACGACAACATTTGCCTCTTTTTGCAGTCACAAAACACATCCGTCTACCCTTTTTTCCAAAAATGACTGAAATGGTTCTCTTCAATTTTGCTGGAGACATCATTAACAAACTGGATTCTATCTTTCTCCAAGAGATTTGGCCGTTGTGGGGTGTCAAGAATGAACTCGAGAAAGTCAAGAAAGGAGTCTCCTCAATCCATGCTGTTCTTCTTGATGCAGAGGAGAAGTCTGCCTTGAATAATGAGGTCAAGGACTGGCTCATAGAGCTGAAAGAAGTTCTTTATGTTGCTGATGGCTCGCTGGATGCTAAATTCTATAATATTTTTAAAATCAGCAAAAGAAATTTGAAAATAGATTTGGCTTTGAAGACGAAAAATTTTGTGTAGAACGAAAGAGTAACTGCCTCTATTCCAGGATCGTCTATTGTTTATATACAAAGAAACAGACAGCTGGTGCCTAACTATATTGCCAGCTCGACGCTCTAGCTCAATAAACTGTTCCCGCCAATTCGATAAACTGAATGAGCTTGCTACTTCTCAGCAACCTCTTATCTGAGGCCCAGTATTTTTTTCAAAGCCAGTAGATCCATAACTCAATAAAACAGAGCAGACGCAGCAAGAAGAATAAAAAGAAAAATGTCTGATCATCTTCCTCAAGAATTGCTCGCGGAAGTTTTGTCAAGATTGCCAGTTAAATCACTCCTCAAATGCAGATGCGTTTCCAAGACCTGGTACTCTTTGATCGCCGACCCTTCTTTCATAGCCCAACATCTCAAGAAAACCGCTGCAAGGAACAGTGGCCTACTTTTCTTTAGTTACAGCACCAGAGAACTTGTTTGGCCATTTAAAGAAAATGTGCGTTATTTGCTGTACCCAGATGAGTCTTTCCCTGCAAACCCTGTTGAAGAACTTGATTGCCCATTTAAAGGCATAAAGCGTTTTGTTAATATAGTGGGTTCTTGCAATGGGGTTTTTTGTCTATCTGATGATGTTTATGGCAAATACGCTGAGAAAGCTTTTTTATGGAACCCTAGTGTTAGAAAGATTGTTGACATTCCTTGTCCTAATTTTACGTTTACCTCATATGGACCCTATATACCCTCACTTGGGTTTGGCTTTGATTCCACTACTGATGATTATAAGCTTGTGAGAATAGTGTATTCGCATTTTATCTTTGATGAGATTCGGCCTTTTGTTGAGATATACAGTTTGAGAAGTAGGGGTTGGAGAAAGGTTAAAAAAGATCTGAAATATTTCATCACTGCGCGCTCAACGTCTGCTTTTCTGAATGGAGCTTGTCATTGGGTTGCCACTAAGCGAGGCAATGGGCCAGGTGTACGGGATGTGATTGTGTCGTTTTCTTTGGGAGAAGAGGTGTTTGGGGAAATGGAGGTACCAGATTGTTTGGTTAAGAAATATCACTATATGGATGTTGCAGTTTTTGATGGATCACTTTTGCTGGTTGCTTCTTTTAAATTGACAGGAGAAGGCTGTTTTACAGTTTGGATGATGAAAGAATATGGCATTCCAGGATCTTGGACCAAACTTTTCAATATTTCACATTTGAAATGGATACGAAAGTTAGTTGCATTTAGGAAAAGTGGTAAGGTTCTATTGGCAAAATCATTTGGAGACCTAGTTTTCTATGATCCAAAGACAGAAGAAATCTTTGATACAAAAATTTGGGGCAATGCACACTCCTTTTATTTGGATACTTTTGTGGAGAGTCTTGTTTTACTCGATGAAACAAATGAATTTACTGAAGTGGAAGCTTCTGAGGATAATAGCACAAATGAAATCTTGGAGGATGTTGCTTCTAGTTCTAATTCACAGCTAGTAATTGATGAAGCAATGAAGCAAATGGTCTCTTGTGCTAGTTTCGACCAGAAGTAGCAGTATCGTACATATTCTAGTCCTGATAATTGCATGTATGGATACTTGCATATATGAATAAATGGTATCAGTCTGTAAAATTTTTGTCAAATTTTTTATTAGTTAGTGAATTTTAATACTAGTCAAATTACTATATAATCTCTCTATTTGAATAAAATTAATTTGTTGGGCTATATCCTTTTAAAAATACAATATTATGAAAACATATTTCCAAATGAAAATGAAAATTTTTAAATTTTTTTAACAATTCAAGTATTTTCATTCAATTCTCCAAACAATATTTTTATGCATTTTCTATTGAGAAATGATTTTCCTGCATTGTCATCTTTATTCCTTGGAGATCTAAGACAACTTATTAATCTTTTTACACATGTAACTTATAGCATTTATCATAAGATAAAAAATAGAGATAGAATGAGAGAAGAAAAAAAAAGTGTGGTTACAGAGGGAAACAAACATGGAGGGAGAAAAACAAAGCAGGGTAAGAAAAAAATGAAGAGAAGATCAGGATGATTTGAATAAATAAATTAAAAAAAAAAAAAAACAAAGGAGCTAAAGTTTTAATGGAACCATATTCAACAGCCAAAGCAACCCTTCTGATGATTATCTTGGCTCTTATGAAAATGGTGATCTCTTGGCGTTTAGGGCTCCTTTTCTTTTGGTGCATCTTGGTGGCCCAGACACTATCATTGCTTTTTCTACTGAGGATAACCAATTGTGGCTCAGGCACTTGCTTGCATTCATAACCAAGGCCGTTGCTACTGTTTAAGTGTTCATTAAAACACTTCCCAGAAACAGGGTTATGATCCCAACAATACTACTGTTTCTAGCAGGGATAATCAAATATTTGGAGGGCACTACTTCTTTGTACTTTGCGAGCAAGGATAAATTCAGAGATTCCATGCTCAAAAATCCGGATCCTGGTGTCAATTATGCCAAGCTTTCGGAGGTACATTAAGAGAAACCAGACGAAATCGGAAAAAAGAAAACGTCTGAACCTGATGGAGAAACCGAGGTTACAGATATGCGTCAGGAAAAAAGAGGCTTAGACGATGTCAAAGTGGTGGAGGACGCTTACGAGTTCTTCAAAATCTTCAAGGGACTGATTGTTGATCTCATCCTCAGCTTCAAGGAGCGCGATGAGAGCCGAAATTTTTTCAATAGCATATCTGCAGAAGATGCTTTCAAAGTAATAGCAGTAGAGCTCAGCTTCTTCTATGAAGTTCTCTACACGAAAGTAGTCATTTTTCACTCAAAGTGGGCATGTTTTTCCGCTTCATATCATTTAGTTAAGTCGTGGTAGCCCTTGCCATCTTCCATTTCCAGGTAAAGAAGTAAGCTTTTGACAAGTTTGATGTTGAGATTACTTATTCTCTGCTGTTTGGTGCCATAGGACTCGATACATTATCATTCCTCATGGCCATTTTCTCAAACTGGACAGTGGTGACTGTCCTGGAGAAATTCACCTGGCCTAGAGAAAGATCACCTCATTGGGCATTGAATCTCTTCAGAATATCACCTCAATGGGCATTGAGTCTCTTCAGAAACTTCCTCAGTCTAAAGAAATCAAAGAAGGTTGACCTTGAACCAGACAAACATAAAAATTTGACAGCGCCCCTTCCTTTTCGCAGGTGGCCTGAATCTGTGTCTGGCCATAACTTGATAAGATACTGTTTCAAAGAATGTCCAAGCAAGATCCATAATCTCAATCATTCGTATTTGGGAATTGATAAAATTTTTCGTCAATATGGCATCACCAACAATTTCTGTCAATGCATAAAGACTAGAACCAGAAAGTTCACTCAGTTATTGTGAATTGATAAGGCCATCCAGTGCCTGAATACTTTCAAGGATGGACTCATCGATCGTGCGGGCCTCAAGGATTTTCTGGATGAGATAACATGTGTTTCCAGCGAGCCACTGACAATGGAGCTCTGGGAATATATTTTCGGTGAGCTGCAAAAGAAATCTCGGTTGATAGATGATGCAGAAACTGTCAGGAAAATATTTTCAGCTAGAGGTGACTGGGTTCTTCAAACTCATTGTTTGGATAAACAAAGGAATGACGAGTTAATATCTTATGTTCTTGCTGTCCCTTATGACGAGAGCATCCTGATGTGGCACATTGCAACTGAGCTCTTGATCAATGATAAAAAGGAGAGGGAAAATCAGAGTGATGAAAAAGAATTCAGTAAGATTTTGTCAGATTACATGCTGTATCTTCTAATTATGCAGTCGACAATGATGGCTACTGTGGCAGGAATTTGTACGGTAAGGTTTAAAGATAACTGTGCTGATGCTGAAAGATTTTTTAGAAAGAAAGGCATAAGATCATATAAACTAAAGAAAGCAAATCTGTATTGTTCACTGCAAGTGCGTTAGCCCAAGAAATGAAAAAATTGAAATAACAGAAATGGTAGATACTGAGCAGTGTGTGGGTGGAGATGATGTCATATGCTGCAAATCATTGCACTGCGACTTCCCATGTTCGACAATTAACCAAAGGTGGAGAGCTTGTTACTTTTGTTTGGATATTGATGGTTCATTTTGGCATTGGAAATCAGTTCCAAGGTTCCTTTAGCATACTACGTCCTTAAGGGCAAATATAATCATCACGTTACCTTCGGGTTAGTAGTGATCCAAAAAACAAGCAAGTTGCATCAATTATCTGGGATTTTAATTAATGAAATTTGATGTTTTATTTTTTAATTTTTTTTCTATTTTTTTATTGTTTCTTAGTATGTGAAATTTGAACTCTGAGGATTATTGAGAAAAATGAATGGAAAAGAAAAGAAAAGAAATCTAATTTCTCCCATTTTATTTTTCGTATTCAAATTCTTTTCATAAGGGTAAAGAACTATAACTCTATAATATTTTTAAAATCAGCAAAAGACATTTAAAAATGGAATCAAATTAAAAGGATGAGACTGAAACGTCCAATTCGTTAAACTGGATGGGTTTGCGACTTCCCAGCAAACTTTTATCTGAGGTCCACTATTTTTTTCAAATCCAGTAGATCCATGGCTCAATAAAACAGGGCAGACGCAGCAAGAAGAGCAGACCCCGCGTAAACAAATGGAGCCGAGCTGAGTTTTAAGAAGATTAGATTTAATTTATTAAATTTTTTTTGAGCTTGAGCTAAACTCGAGTCGAACTTATATCTAATATTTATAAGTTTAAGTTTGAATTTTTAGAAAATGAGCTTTAAAGGAGTCGAGTCAAACTGAACTTTTTATTGAATTAAATCTTGAGTAGCTCGATTCATTTACAAAGTGAATTTTAATTTTATGGTTATGAAGTTCATATAAGCTAATTTCTATTTGTCTAATATAAAAAGTAACTTATTTTTCATAAAAAAATTAAATTTAAATTTCAAATAATTATATTTAATAAATATATTTTATATATTAATTATATATTAATTTTAAACAATACATATATATATTAATTTTAAACAATACATACTTTTAAAAAAATTTTAAATAAAATAATAAATATTTATAATATAATAAAATACAATAATTAATATAAATATTTTTACAAACGAGCCTGTTCAAAATTCTATAAATGAGCCAATTTACAAGTTTTAATCAATCAAATAATACTAAATTCAAACTTAACTTATTTATTAAATGAGGCTAATAATTTAGTTTGAATTCCACTTATTTTTTAAATAAAAATTACCTCCAAACAATTTGTTTCGCTATTCCAGAATCTTCTATTGTTTATACACAAAGAAACAGACAGCTGGTGCCTAACTACATTGCCAGCTCGACGCTCTAGCTCAATAAACTGTTCCCGCCAATTCGATAAACTGAATGAGCTTGCTACTTCTCAGCAACCTCTTATCTGAGGCCCAGTACATTTTTCAAAGCCAGTAGATCCATAGCTCAATAAAACAGAGCAGACGCAGCAAGAAGAACAAAAAGAAAAATGTCTGATCATCTTCCTCAAGAATTGCTCGCCGAAAATTTGTCAAGATTGCCAGTTAAATCACTCCTCAAATGCAGATGCGTTTCCAAGACCTGGTCCTCTTTGATCACCGACCCTTCTTTCATAGCCCAACATCTCAAGAAAACCGCTGCAAGAAACAGTGGCCTACTTTTCTTTAGGTACAGCACTAGAGAATTTGTTTGGCCATTTAAAGAAAATGTGCGTTATTTGCTATACCCCGATGAGTCTTTCCCTGCAAACCCTGTTGAAGAACTTGATTGCCCATTTAAAGGCATAAAGCGTTTAGCTAATATAGTGGGTTCTTGTAATGGGGTCTTTTGTCTATCTTATGATGTTTATGGCAAATACACTGAGAGAGCATCTTTATGGAATCCTAGTGTTAGAAAGATCGTTAACATTCCTTGTCCTATTTTTACGTTTACCTCATATGGACCCTATATACCCTCACTTGGGTTTGGCTTTGATTCCACTACTGATGATTATAAGCTTGTGAGAATAGTGTGCTCGCATTTTAACTATGGTGAGATTCGGCCTTTTGTTGAGATTTACAGTTTGAGAAGTAGGGGTTGGAGAAAGGTTGATAATAATCTGCAATATGTCATCACTGCGCGCTCAACGTCTGCTTTTCTGAATGGAGCTTGTCATTGGGTTGCCACTAAGCGAGGTTATGGGCATGGTGTATGCGATGCGATTGTGTCGTTTTCCTTGGGAGAAGAGGTGTTTGGAGAAATGGAGGTACCAGATTGTTTGGTTAAGAAATACCAGTTTGTGGATGTTGCAGTTTTTGATGGATCACTTCTGCTGGCTGCATCTTTTAAATTTTCAGGGGAAAGCTGTTTTACAGTTTGGATGATGAAAGAATATGGTGTTCCAGGATCTTGGACCAAACTTTTCGATATTCCTGATTTTGAATCACATTTGAAATGGATACGAAAGTTAGTTGCATTTAGGCAAAGTGGTAAGGTTCTATTGGCAAAATTATTCGGACAGCTAGTTTTCTATGATCCAAAGACAGAAGAAATCTTTGATACAAAAATTCGGGGCAATGCACTCTCCTTTTATTTGGATACTTTTGTGGAGAGTCTTGTTTTACTCAATGAAGCAAATGAATTTACAGAATTGGAAGCTTCTGAGGATAATGGCACAAATGAAATCTTGGAGGAGGTTGCATCTAGCTCTAATTCACTGATAGTAATTGATGAAGCAAATGGAGAATCAAAGGAAGAAGCACAGGGACAGTCCATTTCTTCACAATGAAGCAAATGGTCTTCTTGTGCTAGTTTCGACCAGAAGTAGCCGTATGGTACATATTTTAGTCCTGATAATAGCATATATAGATACTTGCACATATGAATAAATGTGTAATGTATAGATACTTGCATATATGAATAAATGTGTCCATCTGCAAATTTTTTATTAAAATTTTTATTAATTAATAAATTTTAATATTAATCAAATTACTATACGATCTCTCTATTTTTAATAAAATTAATTAATTGAACTATATTTTTTGAAAAATATAATATTATAAAAAATATATTTCTAAATAAAAATAAAAATTTTATTGTATAAATATTAAATTTAAATTTTTTTAATAATTTAAATATTTTTATTTAATTCTCTAAATATTATTTTTAATATTTTTTTATTTGCGTGAATAATAATATTTATAATAAAATAAGTTGAAATTTGATGGAAAGACTAGAGTACTGTAGTTAGTCTAAGAAAAGAGAAAGGGCAATATAACGACAATAATGAGGGGGAGATATTTAAATAAGAATTAATTTAAAATAATAATAAAAACAAAACTTAAGAATGATCTTCACAATTCACCATCGATTCTTTATTTTCTCATCTGCCTCTCTTCTTAGGGCTTGTTTGGATTAACTGTTGAATACAATGATAGTCATTGTTAGTGATAGTATTCTTGTTAGTGATAGGCGATAGCGATAGTGATGATAGCTGTTTTATATTAAGTGTTTGGTAAAATTATATTTAGCTGTTGCTATTAATATGTGAAATGACTAATAAGAATATATATCATATAATTTATTTTATTATTTAAATAAATATAAAATTATAAATTTATTACATTATATTATTTATTTTATTATTAAATTAAATATATAATTATTAAATTAATATATTATATGATTTAAATAAATATATAATTATTAATCTTTTATATTATATCATTTATTTTATTATTGAAATAAGAAAATAATTATTTTTTTAAGATAATTAAATAATTTTAAAAATATAGATAAAATAATAAAATAATTATTATTGTTAATAGAAAATTTTATAATTAATTTTAAGTTTTTGGATATAAATAAATATTTTATATTTTATGTTATTAATAAAAAATATTTTAACAAAGTTGAAATACATTAATTAAAATATTAAAATTATAAAAAAAAATAAAAATATTAATAATATTAATTTTCAAGTTAAATAAAAAAGGATAATATGGTCAAAATAAAAAATAAAACCAGATCACTATCACCGATGAGAAATTTCTAAAAATAGAGTCGATACAAACCGGTGATGGGTATCATATCAGTTGTCCATCAGCTATCAGCTCTATTTTTTTAAGCTTGTCAAACACCATAATTTATCTGTTTTTGGGTGTCTATCAGCTATCAGCTGAACATAACAGCTAAACCAAACACCCCCTTAGCCCTCACTCCAAACTTCGGCCCAGCAGCAGCAGCAACAGTCCTCACCCCGCAGTTCCTTCCTCCTTGGCATCGCCTTATCGCATCTTATCAGCTGCTGCTCCACCTCAGGTCATCGTCGTGGCATCCCCATCTCATGAAGGAATCGAGTTGTGACTTTATTGACTTAACATAAGAGAGAGAGAGAGAGAGAGAGAGAGAGAGAGAGAGAGAGAGAGAGAGAGAGAGATGTGGAATCAAGGATCGATAATAGGGAAAGAAGTGATCCAATCGTTCTCCAAAGCAGTAGAGAAGCAAAGCAAGGCAACTGTGAATTAGAGAAAATGGAAAATCGAATATTTGGGAACAGAACTTGAAGGTTCCAAATTCATAAAGCTTCAATGAAATTCAACATGTGGAGGCTGCCATTAAGGTCTGTTGAGCCTCTTATTTTCATCACCATCACTAGATAGTCTATTTGTTGGAGATAAGTGAAGCACACACACCAGCAGTAGCCTGGTTATATTTCTTTCTTGTATTTTTCGCTTTTCATTTGTTGAAGCAACAGTTAAACTAGATTAGGTATTGATGCCCGAGTATAATAGCTCTGAATTAAATTAACAAGTCATTAGAATTGTTACTCATTCTTCCATGCTATTGAAATGTTAGAGAGATCACATGATTTGTGTCTAACTAATCAATCAATTAGTAGAGTATGAAATTTTAGTATGAGAAATTGGGGATTGATGATTTTTTTTTAAAACAAAACTTGTTACTCTGCTGATAATGCAATATTTATTGATGACCTATATGTGAAGAGTTAGGCTAGGTGGAGGAATTTATGCATTAAAAGAAATTTTGAGGTGGAACAAGATTAATTTTCTAAGCTTGTTTAATCTGCCACTTCAAAAAAAAAAATGATTTAAGAACTACTTGCATTTGTGTGTGTGTATTTCTAATTATTCCAATTCATTCAGCTTTGTATCTTTATAGGACCTTCAAGATTAAATACTTTAACAATTTAAATTTCATCTATTTGCTAAGCTCAACTAGGGGACTAGTGTCTTCCACTAGTGTCTTGTTCACGAGCTTACCTAAATTATGTTTGCTAAAAATAGGTAAAATTTGTGTATTTAAATATAACAATAATCTGAGCCTTATTTCTCCAAGGGTAAGTGAAATATAATTAAAATTTTATTCTCGAATATTGCTTTGTGATTTTCTTTTTGGCTATATATAAGAAATTCTAGTTAATTGAATGATACATGAAATTCTTGACAGTGGGGTTATTATAGTTGGTGTATATGTAATCATTCTGAATTTGGAGTCAAATATCTATTTTATTATTATTAAATCAACTTTGGCTGTGAGGTTGGAATTGAGGTTGATTAAATGACACACTACCATATTCATAATTTGGAAATTATGAAGTGGTAGGTCGAACCATATACTAATATTTCAGGTGTTCTTTGTGATGCTAAAGGGGAAAATAATATAAAATGAGTTAGAGAATGGATTTTATCTATCTATCTATGTATTATTATTATTATTATTATTATTATTATTATTATTATTATTATTATTATTATTATTATTATTATTATTATGTGTGTGAAACTTTGGATGGGCGCTGGTCTCAATTGAAAATTGTTTGTTGAAATTTGTGTTTGAACGAGAGAAATGTCCATTTTACAACAAGGAAGATGTTGCTGAATTTTTGTCAAGAATTTGGAAATGTTTAAAAATTTTGCAGTAGAATTGATAATTAGAAACTATAAAGTAGAAATGTCAATTATAAGCGATTTGAGAGTTACGTGGACCTGATCCTTCATGTTAAAATGAAGGTACGTAGGCAACCTTCGGGTGTGGTCCAAAGTAGGTAAAAATTTTATTCTCTTTGCTTTCAATGTCGGTCTTTCTAGTTCTCTAAATATTTGAATCTAAAATAATATTTGTAAGTATGATGTCTTAATATATAAATTGATTTATTAATATATTTAATTAGTCACTATAAAAAAATTATGTTTATATGAGGTATTTATTGTTAGTTGATCAGTTATTTATAGAAAACTATAGTTTAGTTTCAGGTTTCTCATGTTTTAATTAGGAGAATGGGTGTGACACAACTTGTAGCATTTATCAGAAGATAAAAAATAGAGATAGAATGAGAGAAGAAAAAAAAAAGTGTGGATACAGAGGGAAATAAACATGGAGGGAGAAAAACAAAGCAGGGTAACAAAAAAATGAAGAGAAGATCAGGACGATTTGAATAAATAAATAAAAAAAAACAAAGGAGCTAAAGTTTTAATGGAACCATATTCAACAGCCAAAGCAACCCTTCTGACGATTGTCTTTGCTCTTATGAAAATGGTGATCTCTTGGTGTTTTGGGCTCCTTTTCTTTTGGTGCTTCTTGGTGGCCTAGACACTATCACTGCTTTTTTCTGTTGAGGATGACCAATTGTGGCTTAGGCACTTGCTTGCATTCATAACCCAGGCCATTGCTACTGGTTATGTGTTCATCAAAACACTTACTAGAAACAGGGTTATGATCCCAACAGCTGTCACGACCTAGGGATGGGGTTGGGACATGCTCGTTCAACCAGCTATGCACTTGAGTGGACTTCATGTCCCACACCGGAAACGGGAAGGAAAGCTTTGGGCCATATATGTGGGAGCCTTTCTGTCACACCTTACCCCTCTGTAAGGCATAACATGATCCCGTAGAATACCTAATGAACTACCGAACTTCACCTACCGATAACTCATTAAGTACCCTACAAGGGATATTAAAACAATTTTCTTATTTTTGACAAGTGGTGAGCATTGTCTAATAAGTACTTAAAACATTTAGTTAAATTAAAACTAGTTAATATTTTTGGCCCATTTTATTTTTACGCAAATTTTATAAAAATTTTGACAGAGTTTTCTCTGTATTTTGAGAAATCAGTTCTTCAAATACCTGAAATAAAAGCACTTCCAATAATTTTCTAACCACTGCTTCAAATTCATACTCAATCTCAATCAATTTCTCAAATTCACAAGTTCAATAATTGCTTCAAAATACTGTCCATCAATATCATTTATTCATATTCCATTCAAGATAAACAATTTATATATTCATCATACTAAAATTTACATTCAGAAAGTCCAAACTAAAATTTATTACAACTTTTATACAAACTTTGTACAAGCTGCTCAAGACCCATGTACATGTCCATACATTTATGTGCAATATATACATCAAAAGGAATATTTACAGTTAGGGTATAAATTATACCCGAAAACTTTAGGCTGGTAGCTTCTCACACCTCAGCAGCTCAGTCTGCTGCTCCTCTAGTCTCTGTATCTGCAACAGCAATAAAAGCTATCGCTGAGTACTAGGACTCAGTGGTGCACAATATACTAAAATAATCTTTATGCAAAACTTAAAGCACATTCATTCAAAAATTTGGCTAAACATGAAAATTAAATACAATCATGCATTGTGAGATTTTACATGTAAACCAAGTTCATTTCAAAGTATCAAAACACATTTCATAAAACCCACAGTTAGATCATGCCATTCGAAACAAATAGAATCTCAATAGCCAGAGGCTAAGAGAAATCACATGAATCTCAATAGCCAGAGGCTAAAGAGAAATCATATCACAAGGTTAGCTAGCTCATATATATGGATATCCATTCACATCCTCTTCTACTGGCACACCTCAACACTTCTCCAGAGAAGGAATCAAAATTTGAAACTAATTACCCCCACTAGTCGTGCTAGTGAGGTGTTCAAATATGTGGTCATGACACTATGGTTTCAAAACTTATCTTAACAATTTGTTAAACATTGTCTTTTCAAATATACATAATAACTTTCAACAATTTAGATCAAACATTATAAGAATGCCATAATCCAATATTTCACATTATTCAAAACGATATGCAAAAGATGATTATAAAAGTATATGTTGTGCACAAACTTCAAACGAGTCGCCTGTTGGCCTTGACTCGACTTCTCGGGTTCTGTCCCGGTATTCTTTTCCACTGAAACACGTAATTTCACAATGTTTCAGTGCTAGAACTTAAAATAAATCCAAAATAAACTTAGCTCCACATTTACTTAGCTCTAACGTGTTAAATTCGATGTTCTCGAATTTTGTGTTTCGGGTTACTATTCACTGTACTATTCCAGTCAAATAGTTGACTTTTTAAGGCTTACTAGGTATGGGAACTCTAACTTCACCCACATACCACATTTTGGTCATTAAACTTGTTGGTTTTGGTCATTTGTTTAAAGCTTAGGTCATTTTGGCAAAATTGCCAATTTTCGGTTTTGGTTCTCCAAAGTTGCACTACTCTATTGGTCAATCTACTGTTGAAATTTAACAAAACTTCCTTCATAGAAAATGTTCCTTATTGTCTTAAGTGTATTCTCATTCTTGGATCACCTCAATCGGAGTTTTGTAGCTCAAGTTATGGCCAAAATAAGTTTCTTTGTTCACGTGCCAATTCATGCTGCAATTTTGGGTTACGCGATTTTGATCCAACTTTGGTCAATAATTTGATCAAGTTAAGTTCATAATTTGGTCTCACTTTCTTCATATGAAATGTTCTACTATGTCTTTGGTTTCCATCGGTTCAAGAATCGCCTAAATTCGAGTTTTCTAGAGAGAGTTATAGCTATCCAAACATTACTGCTCAATGAAAATTCTGCAGAGTTACAGGTTTGGTAACCTAACTTTGCTCAATAATTTGAATGGGTTAATGGCATAATTTGGGGTGATGTTCTTCATGAAAGTTTTAGATCTATATGCCCTCTAACCCCTGGCCAAATTTCAGGTCAATTTGACCTGTCTAACTCGAGTTATGACCAAATGAACAGTTACACTGTTCTTTTGGTCAGTTAAGTGCAGTGGCAGCCTGCTATCATTTCACTTTGGTCAATTGTTTCACCAAGTTTTGGTCAGTTTATGGCCATGGTTCCTTAATGAAAATTGTGCTCTTTTATGTCTATTTTCATCTCCAATTGGTGGCATATCCATTAGGCTTGTAAAATTTGAGTTTTGGTCCTTCAAAGTGGGTTTGGTCATGCTGCCAGCAGCATGACCAATGACCTACGAATTTAACTTAGTTTCCTATCATTCCCACACAAGTTATTTAGTCATAATTGACCATTATTTCACTCACAATAGGTCCAACATGTCATTTATGCATTTCTCCAAATTTTGGTTCACAAACCCTAGGTCTTCAAACCCTAATTACTCTAAAATGTTGCATTTAGCTAAATTCAAAACTTTAAACTATAATCAATCAACTAATTAAGACTTTTAAACTCCTTCTATCTCATTTAATTCATGCAATTCATACTCCCTTCAACTAGGTCAAAATTTCAGTTTAGTCCTTCTCCCATGTTTGTTTCATTTAAATCAAGTTCTAAACTCACTTTCAACCATCACATATGCATTTGAATGGATAAATAAAGAGTTTAGCATACTAACCTCAATTTAATTTCCAAGCCTTCAATTGTTCTCTTTCTTTCTTGTTCTCAAGTTGAGATTGCAAAGTTTAGTGAGGTTTTGAGGGGAGTTATGTTGATTGGGGTGAAGAAATTAAGCTTAATGTAAGCTTAAATGAAGAAATTCTCATGGGAGATGAGAGGAAGATGGGGCGGCAACAATGGAGAAGAAGAGTGTTTTTTCCTTTTTTTTTTTGTTTTATTTTCCTTAGTCTTATCCCTTTTTGAAGACCAAAATTCCCTAATTAATAATTCACTTAATTAATTTCTTTATGACATCATTAATGATGTCATCAACTTTGACTTTTTCATCTTTTTCTTTTTTTTTTCTATTTATTTTTTTTTCTATTAGTTCTTTAATTTAATTCTCGATTCCGAAATTTTCTTTTCTCTGATTTTATTTGACAGTTAGGTCAAGAGTCAGCTCTCGGGGTCAATTGACCAAATTACCCCTCGCCGGTTCATCCCGGTTTGCAAATAATCCAATATTTCTTCCGGTTCCCTGACCTAATTATTTAACTGACTTAACAGTTCTTTTTTATGATTTTCTCTTTTCCACTGTGTCCATAAGGGTCCTAAGGACCGCAGCGTCACTTTTTACGGTTCGAAATTTGGGTTTAAAATGACTTCGCAGTCGTTCCCGAGGAGGTCACTCATCGCTGTGACTCTCGGCTCGTTTAACCTCTTATGTTCTGTTTTTCTTATTTATAGTTAACTAATTAAACATTACTAATTATTTGTGTTTATGGCTTCTCAGGTTTTCTTAAGTGTGGCCCTAATCCCAATAATTATCCGAACCGACACCGGTCACCGGAACAGTGAAATATGCCAGGCTATACCAATAGGGGTATTACAATTCTCCCCCCCTTAAATAAATTTCGTCTCGAAATTTTACCTGGTATCAATCTCTAAACAGTTGTGGGTGTTGTCTCCTCATGTCCTCCTCTCGTTCCCAAGTAGCTTCTTGGCCCGAATGATGGTTCCACAGCACTTTTACCAATGGTATCTGCTTGTTCCGTAGCTGCTTCACCTCATAAGCCAGAATCTTTATGGGTTCTTCTTCATATGTGAGGTTTGGATTCACTTCTATTTCCTCTACTGGTAGTACATGAGATGGGTTTGATCGATACCTCCTCAACATAGACACATGGAAGACATTATGTATCTTTTCCAACTCTGGAGGTAGTGCCAACCGATATGCCAAAGGACCCACTCTTTCCAATACCTCATATGGCCCGATAAAACGAGGACTTCGTTTCCCCTTTCGGCCGAATCTCATAATTCTCTTCCAAGGAGAAACTTTGAGGAATACTTTCTCACCTACTGCATACTCAATATCCCTTCTTTTCAAATCAATGTAGGACTTCTGACGGTCTGATGCAGTCTTAAGTCGATCTCGGATCACCCTGATCTTCTCCTCAGTTTGCTGAACAATTTCAGGTCCAATCATCTTTCTTTCACCCACGTCATCCCAACACAACGGGGTTCTATATTTTCTGCCATGCAAAGCTTCATATGGAGGCATCCCAATGCTTGATTGATAGCTGTTGTTATAAGCAAACTCAATCAAAGGCAAGTGTGTATCCCAACTACCCTCAAACTCAATCACACAAGCCCGTAGCATATCCTCCAAGATCTGAATTACCCTCTCAGACTGGCCATCTGTCTGTGGGTGGAATGCAGTACTGAAGTTCAATCTAGTTCCTAGGGCTCTCTGAAGACTACCCCAGAATCTAGAAGTGAACCTAGGATCTCTGTTTGACATGATAGATACTGGCACTCCATGCAATCTCACAATCTCATCGATGTATAACTTGGCCAATCTTTCTAAACTGTAGTCCATCCGGACTGGCAGAAAATGAGCAGATTTAGTCTGTCTGTCAACAATGACCCAAACTGCATCATGACTTTTCTGTGTCCTCGGAAGTCCCATCACAAAATCCATCGTTATTCTCTCCCATTTCCACTCTGGTACTGGTAGTGGATGTAACAACCCAGTGGGTACTTGATGCTTTGCCTTCACTTGCTGACAAGTTAGGCATTTGGATACAAACTCTGCCACATCTCTCTTCATACCCATCCACCAGTAATGCTCCTTTAGCCCTCTATATATTTTTGTGCCACCAGGGTGCATGGAAAAAGGAGACTCATGTGCTTCCTTCAAAATGATCTGCCTTAAATCAACAATACTAGGAACACATATTCTGCCCTGGTGTAGCAATAGACCATCATCTCTGATTGAGAATTCTGGTTTCTTGCCCTGTCGGACTTCTTCCATCAACTTTTGATACTTCTGATCATTCTGAGCAGCCATTCTAATCTGATCAATCAACATTGGTTGTACATGCCATGCAACTGCTGTCTGCCCATCATCATTAATCTCTAAGCTGGCATGTAATGATCTCAACTCATGTACCAAAGACAAAGGAGTAACCCGTAGACTTGCCATAGTCTTGCGACTTAAGGCGTCAGCCACAACATTAGCTTTCCCTGGCTGATAGTCTATCAGACAATCATAGTCTTTTATCAACTCTAACCATCTCCTCTGTCTCAAATTCAACTCTTTCTGAGTGCCCAAATACTTCAAACTCTTATGATCTGTGTAGATGTAGCATTTCTCCCCATACAAATAATGTCTCCAGATCTTAAGAGCAAACACAATAGCTGCAAGCTCCAAGTCATGTGTCGGATAATTCCTCTCATGCGGTTTTAGCTGGCGTGATGCATAGGCAATGACATTTCGATCTTGCATCAACACACAACCTAACCCATTGTGAGAAGCATCACTGTAAACTGTATATTCTTTACCCGGTGTAGGTAAAGTCAGGACTGGAGCTTCAGTCAAACATTTCTTCAATTCATCAAAGCTTTGCTGGCATTTATCCATCCACTGAAATTTTACATCTTTTCTAAGTAGTTTGGTCAATGGAGATGCCAACATGGAGAATCCCTTCACAAATTTACGGTAGTATCCAGCTAAACCTAGAAAACTGCGAATCTCTGTGACATTTCTGGGTGGCCTCCAATTAAGGACAGCTTCAATCTTACTTGGATCTACCTTAATGCCCTCTTCTGATACTACATGCCCCAAAAAGGATATCTCCTTTAGCCAAAATTCACACTTCGACAATTTGACATATAGCTGTTTCTCCCTCAAAGTCTGCAGTACAGTCCGCAGATGTCTATCATGCTCTTCTGCATTCCTCGAATAGACCAATATATCATCTATGAATACCACAACAAACTGGTCGAGGTATGGTCTAAAGATAGTGTTCATCAGATCCATAAAAGCAGCCGGAGCATTAGTTAACCCGAATGGCATGACCAAGAACTCATAATGGCCATAGCGGGTTCTGAAGGCAGTTTTAGAAATACTCTGCTCTTGTACTTTCAGCTGATAATAACCTGATCTCAGGTCAATTTTGGAGAACACACCGCACCTCAAGCGATCAAACAAGTCATCAATGCGGGCAATGGATATCTATTCTTTATTGTCACTTTATTCAATCTGCCGATAATCAATACACAAGCGGAGAGTGTCATCTTTCTTCTTTACAAACAACACCGGCGCTCCCAAGGTGACACACTAGGCGGATAAAGCCCTTGTCAAGCAATTCTTGCAATCGCACTTTCAACTCTTTCAGTGCAGTGCCATTCTATATGGCGTTATGGAGATTGGGTCCACACCGAGCATAACATTAATCTCAAAGCGCACCTCTCTTTCGAGGTAATCCTGGCAATTCATCAGGAAACACATCCGGAAAGTCACATACCGTAGGGATGTCCCTTAGTGCTGGACTCCCCACTTGGGTGTCTATCACATGTGCCAAGTATGCTTCACACCCCTTTCTGATCATTCTTCTGGCTAGTGCAGCCGAAATAATGTTTGATGGCAGTAAATGCCTCTCTCCATGTATTACCACATCATCATACAAAGGGAGACTAAAAGTGACTGTCTTCAGTCTACAGTCAATCATGGCGTGATACCTGGCTAACCAATCCATGCCCAAAATGATATCATACTCTCTAAAGGGCATTTCAATCAAGTCTGATAGGAAAACATGTCCTTGGATCACCAAATGACAGTCTCTATAGATTCTGTTGACCCGGACCTCTTGTCCTAACGGACTAGTTACTAGCACTTCAAAACCCATTTGCACACATGGAACAGCAAGTGAACTGACTATGCTAGCACTAACATATGAATGGGTTGAACCCGGATCAAACAATACAAATACTTCTTGATCAGAGATAGAGAATGTACCAGCTACCACATCAGAAGTCTCAGCCTCTTCTCGCTGTCTCATTGTATAGACTCTAGCTGAAGCACTTCCTTGTGCTGATTGACCAACTGTACCATGACTGCCTGAAGCAGTGCCTCTACCTCTGCCTCTTCCTCTGCCAAATGACTGTGAACCTCTGGGAGCAGGACTCTGAATAGATCCCTCGGCAGTAGTAGGAGCTGGACCATATCTCGGAGCACTAGTACAATCTTTAGCCATATGGCCCTTGCCTCAGCTAAAGCGAGCTCCAGTGGCCCAATAACACTCCCCCCCATGAATCTTGCCACAAGTCTCACAGGGGCGGGCAGAATGTGAACCCCTGCTCGACTGCTGACTAGACCTAGGGGGTCTCTGTCCGGAAAATCTGCCTCTACCAAATCTTCCACCTCGACACCTGCTGGGTCCACTAAACTTCTTTTTCTTTCCAGAGGTCGCACGTAACTGCTCAACCGATTTTTCCCCCTTGTCTTTTACGATTTCTCGATTTTTCCTTCACTGGGTTATACGCTTCAACTCTCTCGTTCAAGTGCTTGGGACATAAGTTACGAGAAGTTCTTTGTGTCGAAATCCCACAACTTGCATACTTATCTTTGGGCTTCAAACCCATCTCAAATCTCTTGCATCTTGCTTTGCTGGTAGTAAGGAGACTCTCCGCATAGTGACTCAGGCGGGAGAACTCCCTCTCATACTCTGCCACTGATCGATTTCCTTGTTTCAAACTCAAAAATTCTTGCAACTTCTGATCAACATATGCGTCTGGGATGTATTTCTGTCTGAACTCTCTAATGAAGTCATCCCAGGTCAGCACTGGTGGTTCAGCCAAGCTGTGGGGGATGGTCTTCCACCAGTCATACGCATCCCCTTGCAGTAGCGACACAGAGTATTCAAACTTCAGCTCATCTGGGCAGTGCAATTTCTTAAACACTCTGTCCATTCTTTCAAGCCATTGCTCTGCCTCTAAAGGGTCCACTGTACCCTTAAATTCTGCAGCCCCATACTTCAGTAATTTATCATATTGTCTGGCTGGAGGCAGTGGGTGTGCCACAGGTGGTTGGGGTGGAGCTTGAACAGGCATACCCCCAGCCATTTGTTGAAACATCGCAGCCATCTGCTGTGCGAACTGTGCAGGAAACTGCGGCATTTGTGGGGCTGGTGCTGCTGACCCACTAACATTCGGTAAAGCTGGGGCTTCCCCTTGTGCCTCAGCTTCAACAGACTGCTCAACTGAGCGATCCCCTTCTTCCATAACAGTTTGGAGTAGGGTATCTCCTGAACAAGTAACACAAGGAGATTTCCCTCCGTTAGTTCATATTCATGATGTAATGCACTGTATGTAACAAAAATGGACATTGAGTAGTTGTACTTAACAAAGAATTACACAAATTCACAATTTAAAACATACTTCAAAATTTTGCTCTGATACCACTAAAACATGTCACACCTTACCCCTCTGTAAGGCATAACATGATCCCGTAGAATACCTAATGAACTACCGAACTTCACCTACCGATAACTCATTAAGTACCTTACAAGGGATTTTAAAACAATTTTCTTATTTTTGACAAGTGGTGAGCATTGTCTAATAAGTACTTAAAACATTTAGTTAAATTAAAACTAGTTAATATTTTTGGCCCATTTTATTTTTACGCAAATTTTATAAAAATTTTGACAGAGTTTCCTCTGTATTTTGAGAAATCAGTTCTTCAAATACCTGAAATAAAAGCACTTCCAATAATTTTCTAACCACTGCTTCAAATTCATACTCAATCTCAATCAATTTCTCAAATTCACAAGTTCAATAATTACTTCAAAATACTGTCCATCAATATCATTTATTCATATTCCATTCAAGATAAACAATTTATATATTCATCATACTAAAATTTACATTCAGAAAGTCTAAACTAAAATTTATTACAACTTTTATACAAACTTTGTACAAGTTGCTCAAGACCCATGTACATGTCCATACATTTATATGCAATATATACATCAAAAGGAATATTTACAGTTAGGGTATAAATTATACCCGAAAACTTTAGGCTGGTAGCTTCTCACACCTCGTGACTCGATCTGCTCCTCTAGTCTCTCAGATCTGCAATGAATAAAAGCTATCACGAGTACTAGGACTCGATGGTGCACAATATACTAAAATAATCTTTATGCAAAACTTAAAGCACATTCATTCAAAAATTTGGCTAAACATGAAAATTAAATACAATCATGCATTGTGAGATTTTACATGTAAACCAAGTTCATTTCAAAGTATCAAAACACATTTCATAAAACCCACAGTTAGATCATGCCATTCGAAACAAATAGAATCTCAATAGCCAGAGGCTAAGAGAAATCACATGAATCTCAATAGCCAGAGGCTAAAGAGAAATCATATCACAAGGTTAGCTAGCTCATATATATGGATATCTATTCACATCCTCTTCTACTGGCACACCTCAACACTTCTCCAGAGAAGGAATCAAAATTTGAAACTAATTACCCCCACTAGTCGTGCTAGTGAGGTGTTCAAATATGTGGTCATGACACTATGGTTTCAAAACTTATCTTAACAATTTGTTAAACATTGTCTTTTCAAATATACATAATAACTTTCAACAATTTAGATCAAACATTATAAGAATGCCATAATCCAATATTTCACATTATTCAAAACGATATGCAAAAGATGATTATAAAAGTATATGTTGTGCACAAACTTCAAACGAGTCGCCTGTTGGCCTTGACTCGACTTCTCGGGTTCTGTCCCGGTATTCTTTTCCACTGAAACACGTAATTTCACAATGTTTCAGTACTAGAACTTAAAATAAATCCAAAATAAACTTAGCTCCACATTTACCTAGCTCTAATGTGTTAAATTCGACGTTCTCGAAATTTTGTATTTCGGGTTACTATTCACTGCACTATTCCAGTCAAATAGTTGACTTTTTAAGGCTTACTAGGTATGGGAACTCTAACTTCACCCATATACCATACTTTGGTCATTAAACTTGTTGGTTTTGGTCATTTGTTTAAAGCTTAGGTCATTTTGGCAAAATTGCCAATTTTCGGTTTTGGTTCTCTAAAGTTGCACTATTTCATTGGTCGATCTACTGTTGGAATTTAACAAAACTTCCTTCATAGAAAATGTTCCTTATTGTCTTAAGTGTATTCTCATTCTTGGATCACCTCAATCGGAGTTTTGTAGCTCAAGTTATGGCCAAAATAAGTTTACTGTTCACGTGCACTGTTCATGCTGCAATTTTGGGTTCTGGCAGATTTTGATCCAACTTTGGTCAATAATTTGATCAAGTTAAGTTCATAATTTGGTCTCACTTTCTTCATATGAAATGTTCTACTATGTCTTAGATTTCCATCGGTTCAAGAATCGCCTAAATCCGAGTTTTCTAGAGAGAGTTATAGCTATCCAAACATTACTGCTCAATGAAAATTCTGCAGAGTTGCAGGTTTGGTAACCTAACTTTGCTCAATAATTTGAATGGGTTAATGGCATAATTTGGGGTGATGTTCTTCATGAAAGTTTTAGATCTATATGCCCTCTAACCCCTGGCCAAATTTCAGGTCAATTTGACCTGTCTAACTCGAGTTATGACCAAATGAACAGTTACTGTTCATTTGGTCGGTCATCTGATGGCAGCCTGCTATCATTTCACTTTGGTCAATTGTTTCACCAAGTTTTGGTCAGTTTTTGGCCATGGTTCCTTGATGAAAATTGTGCTCTTTTATGTCTATTTTCATCTCCAATTGGTGGCATATCCATTAGGCTTGTAAAATTTGAGTTTTGGTCCTTCAAAGTGGGTTTGGTCATGCTGCCAGCAGCATGACCATTGACCTACGAATTTAACTTAGTTTCCTATCATTCCCACACAAGTTATTTGGTCATAATTGACCATTATTTCACTTCACAATAGGTCCAACATGTCATTTATGCATTTCTCCAAATTTTGGTTCACAAACCCTAGGTCTTCAAACCCTAATTACTCTAAAATGTTGCATTTAGCTAAATTCAAAACTTTAAACTATAATCAATCAACTAATTAAGACTTTTAAACTCCTTCTATCTCATTTAATTCATGCAATTCATACTCCCTTCAACTAGGTCAAAATTTCAGTTTAGTCCTTCTCCCATGTTTGTTTCATTTAAATCAAGTTCTAAACTCACTTTCAACCATCACATATGCATTTGAATGGATAAATAAAGAGTTTAGCATACTAACCTCAATTTAATTGCCAAGCCTTCAATTGTTCTCTTTCTTTCCTCTTTCTTTCTTGTTCTCAAGTTGAGATTGCAAAGTCTAGTGAGGTTTTGAGGGGAGTTATGTTGATTGGGGTGAAGAAATTAAGCTTAATGCAAGCTTAAATGAAGAAATTCTCATGGGAGATGAGAGGAAGATGGGGCGGCAACAATGGAGAAGAAGAGTGTTTTTTCCTTTTTTTTTTGTTTTATTTTCCTTAGTCTTATCCCTTTTTGAAGACCAAAATTCCCTAATTAATAATTCACTTAATTAATTTCTTTATGACATCATTAATGATGTCATCAACTTTGACTTTTCATCTTTTTCTTTTTTTTTTCTATTTATTTTTTTTTATTAGTTCTTTAATTTAATTCTCGATTCCGAAATTTTCTTTTCTCCGATTTTATTTGTGATTAGGTTAGAGTCGACTCGGGTCAATTGACCAAATTACCCCTCGCTGGTTCATCCCGGTTTGCAAATAATCCAATATTTCTTCTAGTTCCCTGACCTAATTATTTAACTGACTTAACAGTTCTTTTTTATGATTTTCTCTTTTCCACTGTGTCCATAAGGGTCATAAGGACCGCAGCGTCACTTTTTACGGTTCAAAATTTGGGTTTAAAATAACTTCGCAGTCGTTCCCGAGGAGGTCACTTATCGCTGTGACTCTCAGCTCGTTTAACCTCTTATGTTCTGTTTTTCTTATTTATAGTTAACTATTTAAACATTAGTAATTATTTGTGTTTATGGCTTCTCATGTTGTCTTAAGTGTGGCCCTAATCCCAATAATTATCCGAACCGACACCGGTCACCGGAACAGTGAAATATACCAGGCTATACCAATAGGGGTGTTACACTTTCTCACTTAGTTAGCGCGCTTTTGGGAATGAAACCTCCCAAGGGACAAATCCGTGAAGCCCACAGGCCAAAGCGGACAATACTAACTGGAGATGGATCGGGTTGTTATAATGTGGCATTAGAGCTGGACTCCCTCTAGTATGGTGTGTGGTGCGAGGACGCACCAAGCGAAAGCTGGTGGGCTTGTCACGACTTAGGGATGGGGTTGAGACGTGCTCGTTTAACCAGCTACGCACTGGAGTGGATTTCGTATCCCACATCGGAAACGGGAAGGAAAGATTTGGGCCATATATGTGGGAGCCTTCCTCACCTGGTTAGCGCGCTTTTGGGAACGAAACCTCTCAAGGGACAAATCCGTGAAGCCCATGGGCCAAAGCGGACAATAGTAACTGAAGATGGATCGGGATGTTACAACCGCGCTCCTATTTCTAGCAGGGATAATCAAATATTTGGAGCGCACTTCTTCTTTGTATTTTGCAAGCAAGGATAAATTCAGAGATTCCATGCTCAGAAATCCAGATCCTGGTGTCAATTATAACAAGCTTTCGGAGGTACTTTCAGAGAAATCAGACGAAATCAGAAAAAAGAAATTATCTAAACATAAAGGAGAAACTGAGGTTACGGATATGCGTCAGGAAAAAAGAGGCTTAGATGATGTCAAATTGGTGGAGGAGGCTTACGAGTTTTTTAAAATCCTCAAGAGACTTATTGTTGATCTCATCCTCAGCTTCAAGGAGCGCGATGAGAGTCGAAACTTTTTCAATAGCATATCTGCAGAAGATGCTTTCAAAGTAATGGCAGGAGAGCTCAACTTCTTCTATGAAGTTCTCTACATGAAAGTAGTGATTGTTCACTCCAAGTGGGGTATGTTTTTCTGCTTCATATCATTTAGTTCAGTTGTGGTATCCATTACTATCTTCCATTTCCAGGTAAAAAAGTATGCTTTCAACAAGTTTGGTGTTAAGCTTACTTATTCTCTGTTGTTTGGTGCCATAGGACTCGATATATTATCATTCTTCATGGCCATTTTCTCAAACTGGACAATGGTGACTGTCCTGGAGGAATTCACTAGGCTTAGAGAAAGATCACCTCATTGGGCATTGAATCTCTTCAGAATATCACCTCAATGGGCATTGAGTCTCTTCAGAAACTTTCTCAGTCGAAAGAAATCAAAGAAGGTTGATCTTGAACCAGACAAACATACAACTTTGACTGCGGCCCTTCTTTTTTGCATGTGGTCTGAATCTGTGTCTGGCCATAGCTTGATAAGATACTGTTTCAAAGAATGTCCAAGCAAGATCCATAACTCAATCTGTTAGAATTATAACTCAAAATCCTAGTAAGATTTGAAGAGACCTTTTCCTAATTTAAGTAGGAGAAATATTTCTCAATAGGATAGAGGAATATTTTCTATATAAAGTAGAACTCTTATTTTAGTATTATTCCTAAATTAAGTGAGACTCCTAATCAGATTAAGATTGAGGAAATTATCACTATAAATAGGAGAATGGTGGAAAGGGTTATTTGGTTTTCAGCTAATGGAGTGAGGCTGTCGCCCATTGTAGAGAGAGGCTTTGCCAATTACTGAGGGTTTGGCTCTGCCCATTGATGAGGGGCACTTGCCCATTACAGTAAAGAGAGGCTTCAGCCTAAGGTGGAGAAAGGACATAGAATTCAAGAGGGAGGAATTCTTATCCATTGATGAGAGGGCTCTAGCCCATATAGTTGAAGGCACCCTTTGTGGTGTAGTGTTGGTAATAGTAAATATATTGGGTTATGTCTAGATGAGACTGAGATGGACTAACTAATATATTTACTATAAGCAGTTTGATGTTATATAATTTCTTTTGGGTGTAATTGGGTTTATGGGTAGTATAGTTTTGAGCTTGTAATGATGATTTATTACTATTGATAGTGGAAGATGGCATGCCCGTTGATGTAGCCCAATGTTGAGGAGGTGAACCACGTAAATATTGGTGTTTTGTGTATTTGTTTTATTTCTTTACAGTTTACACGCTTCCGTTGTGAATAACAAATTGGTATCAGAGCAAGGGAATGGTATTGGTGAGTTTGGTTGAAGGTGGAGTTACTGCGACATGTAAAAGTCGCACATGCAATAATGGTGATGATGGAGAGTTGAAATTGAAGTGGAGCTCTTGATGCAAAATTGAGAAAATTGATTGCGTGAAAATTTTTTGAAGAAAAAAGCAAGTTACACCCAAGATGAAGATTGGAGAGATTGATGATTTGAAGGGTTCAAGCTCAAGCATAGAGATATGATGATTGAAGGCACCCAAGAATTTGAGGTATGCAATGGTTAATGGATTTTGAGTCAAGGTGAAGATTGTTAGAATTATGACTCAAAATCCTAGTAACATTTGAAGAGACCTTTTCCTAATTTGAGTAGGAGAAATATTGATAGAGGAATATTTTCTATATAAAGTAGAACTCTTATTTTAGTGTTATTCCTAAATTAAGTGGGACTTCAATCAGATTAGGATTGAGGGAATTAACACTATAAACAGGAGAATGGTGGAAAGGGTTATTTCGCTTTCAGCTCATGGAGTGATGCTGTCGCTCATTGTAGAGAGAGGTCTTGCTAATTACTGAGGATTTAGCTCTGCCCATTGATGAGGGGCACTTGCCCATTGCAGTGAAGAGAGGCTTTGGCCTAAGGTGGAGAAAGGACATAGAATTCAAAAGGAAGGGATTCTTGTCCATTGATGAGAGGGCTCTAGCCTATATAGTTGAAGGTACCATTTGTGGTGTAATATTGTAATAGTAAATATATTGAGTTATGTGTAGAGGAGACTGAGATGGACTAACTAATATATTTACTATAAGCAGTTTGATATTGTATGATTTCTTTTGGGTGTAATTGAGTTTATGGGTAGTATAATTTTAAGCTTGTAATGATGATTTATTACTATTGATAGTGGAAGATGGCATGTCCGTTGATGTAGCCCTATGTTAAGGGAATGAACCACGTAAATATTAGTGTTTTGTGTATTCATTTTATTTCTTTACAGTTTTCACGCTTCCGCATTGCACAACACAATCATTCCTATCCGGGAATTGATAAAAGTTTTCATCAATGTGGCATCACCAACAATTTCTGTCAGTGCATGATACATGCATTTTGCATAGTCATTTAGGTTTAATTTCATGGTCATTTTATTTGATTATTAGTCACTTTTAGCTAATTTCATTAGTTATTTAGATAGTTTTTCATAATTATCAATTTTTGGATTAATTTATAATTTTACTTTGTTTTGTAGGAAAAATGGTGTTTTTGGGGGACTAAAAAGAAATTTTGCCATTGAGGAGTGATTTCTACAGCCAAAGATGTCAAAAATAAGTTTCAAAGTTGAAGTATGCATTGGCCAAATTGCGCATAACTTGCCACATAAGTTGTGCAGTTCTGCACAGTGAGAAGAAACAATTTCCCAAACCTGCCGAAATCTGCATAAGTTGCCACATAACTTATGCAGATTCGTGCCTTGCTTATGCGACCTCACGGAAAAATGCATAACTTATGCAGTCTTGCATCTTGCTCATGCAGCTTCTCACAGAGAGCCCAGGAACCAGCCAAAAACTGCATAAGGGACTGCATAACTTATGCAGTGCACTTATGCAGTTCCATAAAGTCTTCATAATGAGCTGGCAGAAGATTCCCTCAGAAAAACACACCTCAAACACACCATTTTAGGGCTACTTATCAGAGAAAAAGATATAAATAGGCCCTTATCTCATTTTAGAAAAGGGGAGGAAAAACAGAAAAGGAAGGAGCAGCAGCTGAAGACTCAAAAAAAGGAGCAAAAACGTCACCCCCTCCATTTCCAGACATATTTGAGTTTTCTTTCCTTTCTTACATATTTTCTACATTTCTTGTATTGGGTTTCTTAGTTCTTAGCTTAGATTAAAGACTTATTTCCATATTAACTCAGAATTTATTGTAAATATTATGGATAGTGAGTAGTTTTTATTAGATTCTGGAGTTGGGATGTAATATTTGAGATATTTTGTGGGTTTTGATTAGGTAATCCATATTTTGTGGTTTTAATGAGTTTTATTCATTTCTTGTGTGCTCAATGACATGCTTAGTGTAAGATCCCATTAAGTGTTGTTCTTAATCTATGGTTGAAGCACCGAAAGGAGAAAGGCTTGTGATAGATAATCAAGAAATTTGACTTAATTAACTTAGATCTAGAAATAGACTAAGGATTAAGAAGATTTACAGATTAATTAAGGAACTTAATGGGTCTTGATTAACTTTAACTCCACGAAAGTAGGATTAGATTGATTAAGGCACTCTTTGTCCCACTCGAAAGGGTATTCAAAGGATTTAAGAATTAATCTCCCTAAAACCCGTAAGTTCCACAAGATTAGATAACCAATTTAAAAATCCCAAAATAGCTTGAATATAAATTCCCTAATTTCGGAATCGCCTTTTTATTATTGTTAATTTCTAATTGAATTTAATTACTTACCATTTTAAATATTACCATATTTCAATTTGCTTATTTTAATTTGATATAAATTTAGTTAAATCATTACATTGTTGAATAGATTGTTAATTTTACGCACATAGAATTCACACTTCAATATCTATCAATTTATTACTTTAATTTCAAAAATAATTCAAATTAATCAGAATTTTTATATAAAAAATTCAATCATTAACACAACTCCTCGTGTGAACAATATCTTTTCTATATTACTTGTACGACCCGTGTACTTGCGGTTGGGACACATCAAGTTTTTAGCACCGTTGCTGGGGAGTTGTTTGTTTAAGATTGAATTTTTTATTGTTTTAGTTGTTTATAGTTTTATCTTTGTTATCTTTTCATTTTGTGTCTTTTATGAGAAAAGCTAGAAGCACAAGTGACACATCCTTATTGTTTAATCCTGAAATTGAGAAAATTTGTAGAGCCAACAAGAAAGAAACCAGAAAAAGGAAAGAAGCCTTGAGAGAAACTGAAATTGAAGCAGACATGGCTGATGAAAGAATTAGAGTTGGTGGTGGTAATGCTGGAAATGATCGAAACAATGAAAATGTAGCCTAAGGTGAAGAGGTTGTAAATGCTAATGTGCCTAGGGGAAGCATGATGGATCATGCTTTTCCTCGTTTTGATGATTTGAGAGAGAGTATAACAAGACCAATAATTGATGCAAATAGCTACAAGATGGATTTCGGGGTTCTTCAAATGATTCAAAATTCTCAATTTGGGGGACATCCTTCTGAAAATTCACACACATCTAAAGAAGTTTGCTATGATTTGTGATATGCAAAAACAACCTGGAGTATCTGATGATGCAGCAAAATTGAAGCTATTCCCATTCTCTTTGAAAGACAGAGCATTGGATTGGCTTGATTCTTTACCTCACAACTCCATTACAAATTGGGAGCAACTTACTGATGCATTTCTTACACAATATTTTCCACCTGGAAAAACTCAAGAATTGAGGAATCAAATGACAACTTTTAGACCAAGAGAAGATGAAACTCTCAATGAATAATGGATGAGATGGAAGGAATTAGAGAGACCATGCCCACATCATGCCATTCCAAAATGGATGATAAACCAGAATTTTTACACCAATGTTACTCCTGCAATTAGAGGGATTTTTGATGCTTAAACAGGAGGAGAATTTATTATGAAGAATGAAGATGAAGCTTATGAGCTATTGGAGAAAATTGTAAAGAATACTCATCTTTGGAGTAGTCCAAGAGGACCAACTCCAACTCAAAAGAGGCAAGCTGCTGGAATGTATGACCTTGATCCATTCAACATGATTAATGCAAAGTTTGATGCACTTACAAATGTTTTGGCTAAGAAGATGGAAGATTTAAGTATGTTGGTTAGTTCATCATCATCATCTGGAAGTTCACAACAAGTTGCTTATGCAGAAGGAACTACCAGCTGTAGAGTAGACTATGGAGAGCAAGCTGCATATGTTGGTAATTATGGAAACAAACAAATGGGGAATCCTTACTTTCAAACTTATAATCCAACTTGGAGGAATCATCCCAACTTTTCATGGGGAAATCAACAAAGTCAAGTCCCAAATCAGAATCTTCAGCCACAATAGCAACAAGGAATTCCATATCAACAAAATAGGCAACCATTGCCTAATTTTCAGCAGAGAAATATGAATCCTCCACCAAAAAAGCAAGAACAAAGTTCCACTACAGAAGCTTTATTACAATAGATTCTTGCTAACCAAACTAAGCATGATGAGAAGATGAGAGAGACGAAAGCAAGGCTAGAACAAATACAAACACATAACAGAATATTGAAAAATCAGATTGCACAACAAGCATCTTTCTCAGGTACCAAGTCTTTTGAAAAACTTCCAAGTTAACCGGAAAACCCATTAGAGCAGTGTCAAGCTATTACTTTAAGAAGTGGGAAAGTTGTAAATAATGAGAAGAGTGAAAAAAATGAGAAAAGTGAAAATAGTGAGAAGAGAGAAAATGAGAACGAAATTGATGAGAGTGAAAAACAAAAAAGTGAGAAAGAAAGTGCAGAAAAATGTAAAGAGAAAATTAAAGAGAAGGAAGAGAAGTATATACCTCCAGAGCCTTACAAACTACAACTTCCCTTTCCACAAAGATTTCAAAAAGCCAAGCTTGATATGCAATTTGGAATCTTAGAGGTTTTTAAGAAGCTATACATAAATGTGCCTTTTATTGATACTCTTTTACAAATGCCCTCTTATGCAAAATTCTTAAAAGAAATTCTCTCAAACAAGAGGAAACTTGAAGACCATGAAACTGTAGCCTTAACTGAGGAATGCAGTGCTATCCTCCAAAGGAAACTTCCTCCAAAGCTCAAGGATCCAAGGAGTTTTTCAATTCTATGCCACATTGGGGAATCTTATTCTACAAAAGCTTTATGTGATTTAGGGGCTAGTGCTAGCCTTATGCCCCTCTCCATTTATGAGAAGCTCAATATGGGAGATCTTAAGCCAACCCACATTTCTCTTCAGTTGGCAGACAGATCAATTAAGTATCCAGAAGGGATCTTGGAGAATGTACCACTGAAGGTTAGAAAATTCTACATCTTAGTTGACTTTGTCATTTTGGACATGGAAGAGGATTCTCATATGCCAATCATTTTGGGAAGGCCTTTCCTAGCTACAGCTGGTGCTTTGATTGACATAAAAGGTGAAAAGCTTACTCTCGGAGTCGGAGAGGATCATTTAGTCTTCAACATTGGCAATGATAAGAAGAAGCAACATGAAGATGTAGACTCTTGTTTGAGAATTGATATAGTTGATGAGTTAGTAAAAGAGCACTTTAGAAAGAGCTATCCAAAGGCTTCTCTTGAAAGTTGTCTTATCCATGAAGGGAGTATCAATGATTAAAATCCAAAAGAGGCTGCATTTGCACAACATTTGAATAGTAATTCACCTTGTCCTATGGCACCAATCTTTCAAGTTGAGCAAGTAAAGAAAAGCGAAGTAAAACAACCATCTCTCAAAGAAAAAGATGCACCAAAGGTTGTCAAGAAAGAAATGGTCGGATTTTTAGACAAAGCAACAAGGATCTTCTCATGTGATGGAAAGAAAATGAAGTATAGATTCATTGAAGCACCTATTGGAAACAGAGGCAATAAATTCCAATTCCAGCCACCATGAAATGACAGGAGTCCAGCTAAGGACTATAAATTAGCACTCTTGGGAGGCACCCCAAGTTCTTTATTTTGTTTTTGTTGATTTACTTTTATTTGTATTACTTTTGTTTTTGTTTTAAATCTCCCCAAATTCAATTTTTGACATTGTTGAATTTTGTCTTTTGTAGATGTATTTCAATGGATGAAGGTTGTTGCACTGCTAGGGAGTAACTCTTAATCTGATATTTTATCCTTTAACTCTCCCAAGATTGGTTTACTTTCATTGCATAACCTCTGCAGGACTCCTTCTTGGCTTATGCAGAGAAATAAAGTTTTCAGCAAAAAGGGGTCTGAAGCATATGGTGCTTGCTTCCTTGCTGAGGTTGGGTGTGTAACTTTTAAGTATTTGTGCTTATCATGTTAATATGATGGTAAGTGGGTCATTTTAGAAGTTTTGAGCTTATTTGGGTTGTGTGATTCAATGTGCACATGCTGCATTTTCTTGGCATAACTTGGAGAGTCCATTTTCTTTTGTGGATAAATGCAACTTTGTGCAGATTTTTATTGAGCTTTAATGAGCTAAATATTAATTTGCAGAGTTTGAGTTGAAATGGCATAATTCACAAATGCCTCTTATGCAGAACTTACCTCTACAAGCTTGTATGGTACAATTGTGATGGATTTTGTATATATATTGATGTGTTTTTGGTGATAATTTCTCATGATTTATGCTTCATAGGATTACATTTCTTCATTCTAGTGTGTTTTTCAAACTTGCAAAACATTTTCAATTGTAATCTCAATCTTGTTGAAATGTGCATAAGCAACTGCATAACTTATGCAGCTTTCAGACCACAATTTTTGCCATTTTTCATCTCTGCTGAAATCTGCATAAGGATGTGCATAACTTATGCAATTCTGCACTGCTACAATTTTTGCCATTTTTCATCTCTGCCGAAACTTGCATAAGGATGTGCATAACTTATTCACTCTTGCATAACTTCAAATCCTGCATTTTCATTTCTACCGAAATCTGCATGACTAAGTACATAAGTTATGAACTTTTGCATAACCACATTTTCTTGGATTCCATTTTCTGCCGAAACTTGCATAAAGGAGTGCATAAGTCATGCACTTTTGCACAACCAATTTTTCACACTTCCATTTTCTGCCGAAACTTGCATAAGGGAGTGCACAAGTCATACACTTTTGCACGACCAATTTTTCACACTTCCATTTTCTGCCGAAACTTGCATAAGGGAGTGCACAAGTCATGCACTTTTGCATAATCAATTTTTTAGACCCTTATTTCTGCCGAAACTTGCATAAGGGAGTGCATAAGTCATGCACTTTTGCACAACCAATTTTTCACACTTCTATTTTCTGCCGACACCTGCATAAGAGAGTGCATAACTTATACACACCCATTCTCCCCTTATGCAGAAAATCACATGTCCTGTGCAAATCAAAAATTTTTGGCACCCCACTTTCCCACCTCCCACTTCCCGTCGTTCCTGTTCACAACCTCCCCCCAGCTCGTTTTTCTCGGCATTAATCCTTCTCCCCACACCTCTTTTCACCGACCGATGCCCTAACTTCCCTTTACCTCTTTCACTTTCTTCTTCCCTCCTCCATTCCCACCATCGACGACAACCACCATGGAATCACCTCCCCCTTCCCCTCAAGGCTCTCCTCTCCAAGTCATGCCCCTAGCAATGCAGGCTCCCAATCCCGATTCTCCTCCACAACAAACCCCTCCACCTCCTCCTACATCCACCTATAAGAGGAGAATCCTATCGAAATCAACCCGACCCATGGCCTCTGCACCACCTCTCATAAAACGCAAAGACCCACCTGCTACTCCACTTTCAGAGCCTACACTCAAAAACCCCAAAACTTCAGCTTCCACACGACAGGGGGTTGGCGTTTCTACCTCTACCCCATAAGCCAAATCACCCTCCTCTAGCAAGAAGCAACATTCAACAGTGGCATCACAGGTATCCAAACTACCTTGGCCCCTTCCTGATGCAAACCATAAGTCAACTTTTAAGAGGCTAAAGGACAGGAAAGGGCAACCCACTAGGTATATTTCTGCAGATGCTCTCCAATCAGTTGGTTTATTTGATAATGTTATTGCCTACCTTGATGGTTTAGGTTGGATGGAATTTGTGCATAAACAAGAACTAGTTTATCCAGCTCTAGTTTTGGAATTCATTTCCTCATTTTCTGCTACCTTGAAATTGCATGAGATAGACTACAAGCCAACTATGAAATTTAGGTGTTTGGGGCAAAATAGAGAGCTATCATTAGACCAATTTCATAGTATTTTTGGGTTTGCAATTGATGGATTGTTTAGGGTACCATATACAGGCATAGAGGTAGCAAATAAAGGTGTTTGGAATGCTGTTCAGTTTTGGAGGAGTATCACAAACCAACCTCAGAGTTTTTATGCTGGCAGATCCAAGACCTCCCAAATAATAGACCCTGCACTTAGATTTATCCATAGACTTATTACTAGCACTATCTTAGGCCGAGGGACTAGTTCTGGTGCTGTTGAAAAATCTGACTTGTTCATGCTATGGTGTGCTTTTCACAAAGTCAAAATATCTCCTGGTTACTTCTTTTGTGAGCATGTGTTACATATTGCTACCAAATTTGTAGGTGATATAGTCATGGGTGGGCTCATAACTGTTATAGCTAAGCATTTTGGTTTTGATCCAGAAGAGCATCCTCTACCAGCACTTTCAGACACTCTATATTTTGATGCTACTCACTTATCCAAAATCGATTCGATTTGCCACCATCCGACATCGCACAACCAAAGAGTGCATCTACAGATCCATCGCACAAACCAGAGGCACAATCTGTACCACTAGTCCAACAAGATTCTACCGAACTCGCACCACCTACTCACCGCAGACAGATACCCCAAAGAGACCGCACAACCAATACCATCTGCAGCTGGACCCTCTTCATCCACAGCACCTCCTCCCTTCAACACTAAAGCCTTATTCACCTATCTTGAGAGGCTTAGTGATGATGTATATTTTGTGGATAGGAAGCTTGAAACTGGTCTTGATACCCTCAAGGATCGTCATGATCAACTCTTTGATTTTGTTATGGAAACCAGAGATAAGCAGAAAGAGTTAAAAGAGATGATGAAGCAGCTCATGGCTTTTCTGGGAATGCCACCTCCACCTCCATCACCTCCTCCAGAACCACCCCTTCGGCAGCAGCCAGCTCCATCCAGTCCTTTAGCAGCACCTTTGGATAAGGGCAAAACCATAGAATTAGATTAGTTTTTATTTTGCTTTTGTTCAACTTCTAGGAGTTTTTCTTTTTGGATGTGCTGAAACAATTTTAGTTTGTCTTGAATTCTGTTTTCTTGAAGTTCTATTGGATGGCTATTCCATTAGTTTTTTTTTTATTGATTCTCATTGCCTTTACCGCCCTTTTGTGCATACTTGTCAATACACTGTATATATTTACATACCTCTACTGGTGTTTGCACATTTTTTCTTGCTATATCATTATGCAGCAGCTTTTCAATATACTGCACAGGCTGTGAAACTCCTTATGCAAATGTTCTGCATAGCCTGTGCAGTCCCTTATGCAACTCATGCCATACTGCACAGTTTATGTACTCTCCTTATGCACCTGTTTTGTACAGCATATATTCTACATAACTTGTGCAGCTTTCTTATGCATCACCATTATCTCTTGAATTCACATCTGCTCTATACCAGGTAACTCTTTCTTTTTGCTCTTAAATTTAACTATTCCTGGTTATTCTCCTTTGCTTTGAGTTTTGATGCTGCACTGCTTTAGACATTGAGGACAATGTCCAATTTTGAGTTTGGGGGTGTGCATTTTGATTTTTGCTACATTTTTCACATTTTGAGTATAGGAACATCTCATCCCATTCTACTTACATATATATTGTAAATATTTTACATATACATCCATACATACATATACATAACACATTTACACACACATTATACATCACTTAGAAATTGTACACATTGCACACAAATAGATTTCCTCCATTTAGTTAATGCATTGCTCTTTTTTAGGAATCATGCATCATGAAATAAAATCTTATGCCAAATCCCTTGAGTATTGAAAAGTTGCCTATGAGAGTGATTTGACTTACCTTTAGTTGGGTTTGTGGATTGAAAGTTTCCTAAGAGGTACAAAGTTTTGAAGTGTTTATCCCTTGCCTATATCTTCTTAGCCAAAAAGTCACCCAACTGATCTTTTAGAGATTGGAGTGTTTAAAGGGAGTTATTGGATATAAGGTAGTCAAATGATGTCTCACCAATCCTAGAACAAATTTTCTAAACCTTTCAAGGCGAAATACCAGTTTATACTTGAAAAGAGAGATGATTAGGCATTATTTGATTTAAACCTTCTCATTTTAAACCTTTGGCCTTTTTCCTAATTAAAATTAACCCTTGTAAACCCCTTTGAGCATTTTTATTCCTAATTTTTCTTGAAACCCTTATTGCTACCTAGCCAATGAACCAAACACTCCAACCCTTTTCATGAGGATAATTGAATATTAGGTACACTTTATACTCTGATAAAAAAAATAAAAAAAAAGAGAAAAAAAAAGAAAAAAAAAATATATATATATATTAACGAAAGGGAGAAGAAATGCTTGTCATCTTGTAAAAGTGCTAGTATATGTGCTTTTCACTATTGTCATTCAAATTAAAAGAAATCCACCCAAAGTAATCAAAGGAAATGAGTTTGGGGGTGGCATTTTTAGGGACAATCATCAAGAGAAAATACAAGATACAAGTTTAAAGTATCAAAGTGTCCCTCCATTTTTATGTATTTTGTAAAATATGCTAGCACTTGACAATTCTCATTGTGTATTTCTCTCCTCCTCCTCCATATATATATAAAGAAGAAAAAAATAATAAAATAAGAAGTGTACCTTATGTTTTCAAGATTGAAAATATTCTCATGCTTTGAATCCTTTTCTCCTTTTTCTTCTTAGCCTCATTTTGAACCCCATGGCCCCATTACATCCCTAAAAGACCTTTGATCTCTTGATAGTACTTGCTACATCAGTGGAGATAGGAGTAGGGAATTTGCCCATGGGATTGAAAAATTATCCATTCATTCATTCAATTCCATCATTCTATATAGAGACACTTTGACTATTGATTGTTTTAGAATTCCTTTGGAGCATGACTCTCTCTTTTGATTGATTGGTTTGAGAATTTTGGATGATATTTGACTTGATGGCTAAGCGGTGAAAGTTTGGATAAGCATTAAATTCTTTGCATTTTTGAAAGGATGGGTATATGGATTGTTGGTATGGCTAAAGGTATGTTAAGTTACTTTAATAAGAAATTTTCATAGCTCTTTGGACAAGTTAATAAGAAATTTTCATAGCTCTTTGGACAAGGCACCCCTAAAATTGCATTATATTTTAAAATTTGCTTGAGGACAAGCAAAAACTTGAGTTTGGGGGTATTTGATACATGCATTTTGCATAGTCATTTAGGTTTAATTTCATGGCCATTTTATTTGATTATTAGTCACTTTTAGCTAATTTCATTAGTTATTTAGATAGTTTTTTATAATTGTCAATTTTTGGATTAATTTGTAATTTTACTTGGTTTTGTAGGAAAAATGGTGTTTTTGAGGGACTAAAAAGAAATTTTGCCATTGAGGAGTGATTTCTACAGCCAAAGATGTCAAAAACAAGTTTCAAAGTTGAAGTATGCATTTGCTAAATTGCGCATAACTTGCCGCATAAGTTGTGCAGTTCTGCACAGGGAGAAGAAACAATTTCCCAAACCTGCCGAAATCTGCATAAGTTGCCACATAACTTATGCAGATTCGTGCCTTGCTTATGCGACCTCACAGAAAACTGCATAACTTATGCAGTCTTGCACCCTGCTCATGCAGCCAGAAGAGCCCAGAACCAAAATCGCATAAGGGATCAGATAACTTATGCAGTCCACTTATGCAGTTCCATAAAGTCTTCATAATGAGCTGGCAGAAGATTCCCTCATAAAAACACACCTCAAACACACCATTTTAGGGCTACTTGTCAGAGAAAAAGATATAAATAGGCCCTTATCCCATTTTAGAAAAGGGGAGGAAAAACAGAAAAGGAAGGAGCAGCAGCTGAAGACTCAAAAAAAGGAGCAAAAACGTCACCCCCTCCATTTCCAGACAGATTTGGAGTTTTCTTTCCTTTCTTACATATTTCCTACCTTTCTTGTATTGGGTTTCTTAGTTCTTAGCTTAGATTAAAGACTTATTTCCATATTAACTCAGAATTTCTTGTAAATATTATGGATAGTGAGTAGTTTTCATTAGATTCTGGAGTTGGGATGTAATATTTGAGATATTTTGTGGGTTTTGATTGGGTAATCCATATTTTGTGGTTTTAATGAGTTTTATTCATTTCTTGTGTGCTCAATGACATGCTTAGTGTAGGATCCCATTAAGTGTTGTTCTTAATCTATGGTTGAAGCACCGAAAGGAGAAAGACTTGTGATAGATAATCAAGAAATTAGACTTAATTAACTTAGATCTAGAAATAGACTAAGGATTAAGAGGATTTACAGATTAATTAAGGAACTTAATGGGTCTTGATTAACTTTAACTCTACGAAAGTAGGATTAGATTGATTAAGGCACTCTTTGTCCCACTCGAAAAGGTATTCAAAGGATTTAAGAATTAATCTCCCTAAAACTCGTAAGTTCCACAAGATTGGATAACCAATTTAAAAGTCCCAAAATAGCTTGAATATGAATTCCCGAACTCCAGAATCGTCTTTTTATCATTGTTAATTTCTAATTGAATTTAATTACTTGCCATTTTAAATATTGTCATATTTCAATTTGCTTATTTTAATTTGATGCAAATTTAGTTAAATCATTACATTGTTAAATAGATTGTTAATTTTACGCACATAGAATTCACACTTCAATATCTATCAATTTATTACTTTAATTTCAAAAACAGTTCAAATTAATCAGAATTTTTATATCAAAAATTCAATCGTTAACACAACTCCTTGTGGGAACGATATCTTTTCTATATTACTTGTACAACTCGTGCACTTGCAGTTGGGACACATCGGTGCATAAAGACTGGACCTAAAAAGGTCACTCGGTTTTCGTGCATTGATAAAGCCATCTTGCGCCTGAATGCTTTCAAAGATCGACTCATTGATCGTGTGGGCCTCAAGGATTTTCTGGATGAGATAAGATATGTTTCCAGCGAGTCACTGACAATGGAGCTCTGGAAATATATTTTCGGCGAGCTGCAAAAGAGATCTCGGTTGATAGATGATGCAGAAACTGTCAGGAAAATATGTTCGGCTAGAGGTGGCTGGGTTCTTCAAAATAATGGTTTGGATAAACAAAGGAGTGACGAATTAATAGCTTATGTTCTTGCTGTCCCTTATGACGAGAGCATCCTGATTTGGCACATTGCAACTGAGCTCTTGATCAATGATAAAAAGGAGAGAGAAAAGAGTAATGAAAAAGAATTCAGTAAAATTTTGTCAGATTACATGCTGTATCTTCTAATTATGCAGTCGACGATGATGGCTACTGTGGCAGGAATTTGTAAGGTAAGGTTTAAAGATACCTGTGCTGATGCTGAAAGAATTTTTAGAAAGAGAGGCATAAGATCATATTAACTAAAGAAAGCATGTCAAATGATTCTTGAAGTGAATACAGAGTTTAAGCCAACAGAAGTGAAGTGAAGGGAGATGGAAGCAAATCTGTATTGTTCACTGCAAGTATGTTAACCAAAGAGCTGAAAAAATTGAAAGAACAGAAATGGAAGATACTGAGCAGTGTGTGGGTGGGGATGATGTCATATGCTGCAAATCATTGCACTGCAACATCCCATGATCGACAATTAACCAAAGGTGGAGAACTTGTTACTTTTGTTTGGCCATTGATGGCTCATTTTGGCATTGGAAATCAATTCCAAGGTAACGTAAGCTTACTGCGTCTTTAAGGACAAATATATCATAGCGTTGCCTTTGGGTTAGTAGTGATCCAAAAGACAAGCAAGTTGTATCAATTATCTGGGATTTTAATTAATGAAATTTGATGTTTTATTATTAATTTTTTCTATTTTATTCTTGTTTCTTAGTGTGTGAAATTTGAACTCTATGGATTGAGAAAAATCAATGGAAAGTAAAAGAAAATAAATCTAATTTCTCCCATT
Organism: Hevea brasiliensis; assembly: GCF_030052815.1. Classification (NCBI taxonomy): domain Eukaryota; kingdom Viridiplantae; phylum Streptophyta; class Magnoliopsida; order Malpighiales; family Euphorbiaceae; genus Hevea; species Hevea brasiliensis. The sequence continues at coordinate 87,184 of NC_079500.1, forward strand.
TTATTTTTCTTATTCAATTTCTTTTCATAAGGGAAAAGAATTAAATTCCATTACATTTTTAAAATCAATAAAAGAAATTTGAAAATAGAATCAAATTAAAAGGATGAGACTGAAATGTCCAATTGGTTAAACTGGATGGGCTTGCGACTTCCCAGCAACCTCTTATCTGAGGTCCAGCATTTTTTTTCAAAGCCAGTAGATCCATAGCTCAATAAAACAGGGCAGACGCAGCAAGACGAGCAAATCCCATATAAACAAATCAAGCTGAGCGGATTTTTAAAGAGTTCATATTTAATTTATTAAAATTTTTTCAAACAGCTAAACTTGTGTAGAACTTAATTATAATTTCTATAAGCTCAAGCTTGATTCTTTAGACAACGAGCTCTAAAGAATGAATTTTTTATTAAATTAAATCTCAAGTAGTTAGACTCATTTAAGAATGAATTTTAAGTTTATAATTATAATGTTCATACTAATTAATTTATATTCGCTCTCATAAAAAAATATCTTAATTTTCATTAAAAAATAAATTTAAATTATAAATAATTATATTTAATAAATATATTTTATACATAATAATATCATAATTTTGAATAATATATATTTTTAAAATATTTTTATATAAAATAATAAATGTATATAATATAATAAAGTATAATAATTAATATAAATATTTTTATAAATAAATTTATTAAATGAGCTGCTCGTAAGCTTTAATGAATCCAATATTATTAAGTTCAAACTCAATTTATTCATTAAATGAGCTTAAAAATTAAGTTTAAATTTAATTTTTTTTTTTAAATAAGCTAATTTTTTTTTAGTCGAATATGGATGCTAATTGGTTAGACTGGATGGGCTTGCGACTTCCCAGCAACCTCTTACCTGAGGCCCAATATACTTTTCAAAGCCAGTAGATCCATAGCTCAATAAAACAAAGCAAACGCAGCAAGAAGAACAAAAAGAAAAATGTCTGATCATCTTCCTCAAGAATTGCTCGCAGAAATTTTGTCAAGATTGCCGGTGAAATCAATCCTCATATGCAGATGCGTTTCCAAAACTTGGTACTCTTTAATCACCAACCCTTCTTTCATAGACGACCACCTCAAGAAAACCGCTGCAAGAAACAGTGGCCTACTTTTCTTTAGGTACAGCACCAGAGAACTTGTTTGGCCATTTAAAGAAAATGTGCGTTATTTGCTATACCCAGATAAGTCTTTCCCTGCAAACCCTGTTGAAGAACTTGATTGCCCATTTAAAGGCGTAAAGCGTATAGTTAATATAGTGGGTTCTTGTAATGGGGTCTTTTGTCTATCTGATGATGTTTATGGCAAATACACTGAGAGAGCTGCTTTATGGAACCCTAGTGTTAGAAAGATTGTTAACATTCCTTGTCCAAATTTTACGTTTACCTCATATGGACCCTATATACACTCACTTGGGTTTGGCTTTGATTCCACTACTGATGATTATAAGCTTGTGAGAATAGCGTACTCGCATTTTAACTTTGGTGAGATTCGGCCTTTTGTTGAGATTTACAGTTTGAGAAGTAGGGGTTGGAGAAAGGTTAATAATAATCTGAAATATGTCATGCTCGAGGGCTCAACGTCCGCTTTTCTGAATGGAGCTTGTCATTGGGTTGCCATTAAGGAGGATGGTATAAGCGAAGTGATTGTGTCCTTTGCTTTGGGAGAAGAGGTGTTTGGAGAAATGGAGGTACCAGATTGTTTGGTTAAGAAATATATCTTTATGGATATTGCTGTGTTTGATGGATCACTTTTGCTGGTTCCTTTTATGAAATTTACTACGGAAAGGTGTTTTTCAGTTTGGATGATGAAAAAATATGGTGTTCCAGGATCTTGGACCAAACTTTTCAATATTTCACATTCGGAAGGGATACGAAGGTTAGTTGCATTTAGGCAAAATGGTAAGGTTCTATTGGCAAAAGAGGATGGAGAGCTAGTTTTCTATGATCCAAAGACAGAAGAAATCTCGGCTACAGAAATTTTGGGCAATACACGCTCCTTTTATTTGGACACTTTAGTGGAGAGTCTTGTTTTACTCGATGAAGCAAATGAATTTGCAGAGGAGGAAGCTTCTGAGGATGATGGCACAAATGGAGTTTCAAAGGAGCCTTCTTCTTCTCCTGATGGCGTAGACAAGGACTTGCAGAAGATCAGTGAAGGGAAGAAGAATGCCAACAGTCCTATGATACTGAACGAAGCAAATGAAATCTTCGAGGAGGTTGCACCTAGTTCTAATTCAACGATTGATAAAGCAAATGAAGAATCAAAGTAAGAAGCACAGGGAGAGTCAATTTCTACAGAATGAAGCAAATGGTGTCTTGGGGAGCATGATTCTCCTGCACACATTGTATCAAATTCCAGCAACTGGATGTTCAAATCAACGGTCTTCATGTGCTAGTGTGGACCAGAACTAGTAGTGGTTGTAGCTCTATCGTACATAAGCTTAATGGAGCATCTATCGAGTTTTTGTGATTGCAAATTTAGTTATAGCATTAGATTTTAATATCAACTTTAAAAACATAGCTCTGAGTCTTGAATCTTGATCAGCTAGACTCCATTACAATGCATATTTTCATATGATTAGGTCTGCCCATCTGATTTTTGAATGTTAGAATGTACATTTGCATGGTGTTTTGGACTAGATACTGAGATTTTAATCAATGAAATTAGATGTTTTATTATTTTTTTTTTCTATTTTATGCTTGTTTCTTAATATATGTAATTTGAACTCTAACCTTTGTTTGAATTGATGAATATGAATGGAAGGTAAAAGAAAAGAAATTTAATTTCTCCAATGTTGATCTTTTATTTAGATATTAAAATAAAAATAGAAGAGGAAAGAGGAGAAATAAACAGAATAAAAGAAAATTTTCATTTCTTAAATTTTCATTTCTCAAATCCTCTTAACTGACCTAAAGTATTTTCTTCTAAATAGAGTAAAAAAAAGAGAAATAGGAGAATAAATGTATCACTTATATTATATTTATTAAATATCTTTGAACATAAAAGAGAGTATAATTATATATTTTTTTCCAAAAAAAAAAATTGTTTTTATCATATTTTAATAATTTATTGGAGAGATTAGATTTACTTTCATTTCTTTTCTCTTTATTTTTCTTATTCAATTTCTTTTCATAAGGGTAATGTAACACCCCTATTTGTATAGCCTGGTATATTTCACTATTCCGGTGACCTATGTCGGTCCGGATAATTAAGGAGATTAGAACCATATCTAAGACAACTAGATAAGCCATAAACACAAATAATTAGTAATTATCAATTAGTTAAGTATAAATAAGAAAAACAGAACATAAGAGGTTAAATGAGCCGAGAGTCACAGCGATGGGTGACCTTTTCAGGAACGACTGCGAAGTCGATTTAAACTGTAACGGCCTCACCGTAGGTAGTCCGTACATTTTATTGTTCCGACAACTAATGTCTGTTCGAACAGTTAAAATGTCTGGAACTACACCTAAACTATAGTGAGGAGGCATAAATTGAAGGAATAAATGTTAAGAAAATATTGAAAAAATTTAGAGGAAATAAAGAAAAATTTAGAGAATTTATTTATTTGGTACAAAAATAATAAAAATAACCCAATATGCACCATGAATGGCATTTTGGTCATTTCACCCCAGAGGTGAATTTTGACCTAAATGTCAAATTAAAATTTAGAGAATGAAATAATTAACATAAATTAAAATTACAAGTTTATGAATTTGAATTAAGAAAAAAAAGAAGAAGAGAAAAGAAAAGAAAAGAAAAGAAGCTAAGCTTATGACATAAAAAAATAAAGTACAATAAAATACATATATGTATGATACAAGAGACAAAATCTACCTACCACAAGTCATCTTCCTCACCTCTCGTCTCTCTCTCCCTCTCTTTGAACCGTCCACCATGGGAGCTCTCTCCCTCCATTTTTGTTCTTCTTAAAGCTTGATTTTCCAAGCTTTCTCCTCCCCAAATCCCATAGTCCCCTTCATTAAAAAGTTAGCCCACTCTATAAGGAAGCCATTGATAGTGAAAAGAAGAAGAAAAGTTGAAGTTTGACAAGTTACCCAAGAGGTTAGTACCTAATCTTTCTTTCTTCCTTTATTAATCCTTGAGTTAAGGTTAAAATGAAGTGAAATTTGTAAGAAACTAAAAGAAATAGGTGAGTTATGGGGGGAGTGAATTTTTGGTACCCATGGTGAGTGATGGTTTTTTATGACTATGATGTATATAAAGTGATTTAATGATGTTGGTTGATACATTATAAGTATTAGAAGTTGATTTACATTGAGATTTTATGAGGTTGAAATTGTGAGTTAGGGTTTGGCCTAACTTTGGTATTTTTGTATTATACCATGCAATTGGGATTGTTGAGATGTGTTGATGATATTTAAAAGTGCCTTGAATGTCAAATTGAAGCAAGGAAGTTGGAGGAGAAATGAATTATTGGAAGTGCTATTTTCTGCAGGTTGTGTTTGTTGAGGGCAGTATACATTTTAGGCCATAAATGAAATTGTGTGACCCCAATTGGTATGAGGCCAATTGGGGGTGAAACTAGACCCAAAATAGCCCATACTCTATGAAGAAACCATGCCCAAATTCTGTCCAAAACTTGACCTAAATACTGCCTAAATCCGGATTTACCCTGCACCCAACCCAGAAAATGACCAAATGAACAGTACGTGTTCATTTGGTCATAACTCTCTCTATACTGGTCCAAATGACCTAAAATTTTACCAATGGAAAGTTTAGACATAGGGCTACACTTTTCATGAAAACCACTTAACCTAGTTTTGCCTTTAACCAATTCAAATTGTTAGCATAAGTTGGGTCACTGAAACTGCTAACCCAGAAAATGACCAAATGAACAGTACGTGTTCATTTGGTCATAACTCTCTCTATACTGGTCCAAATGACCTAAATTTTACCAATGGAAAGTTTAGACATAGGGCTACACTTTTCATGAAGACCACTTAACCCAGTTTTGCCTTTAATCAATTCAAATTGTTAGCATAAGTTGGGTCACTGAAACTGCCAACCCAGAAAATGACTAAATGAATAGTACGTGTTCATTTGGTCATAACTCTCTCTATACTGGTCCAAATGACCTAAAATTTCACCAATGGAAAGTTTAGACATAGGGCTACACTTTTCATGAAGACCACTTGACCCAGTTTTGCCTTTAACCAAATCAAATTGTTAGCACAAATTTAGTCACTAAAACTGCCAACCCAGAAATTGTCCCAAAATACTATTCCTTTGGTATTTTGACCATAACTTGAGTTCTATAACCCCAAATTCAGTGATTCAAAAGCTGAAATTCAAGTTTAAACATAGAGGAGCAATTGTTATGAAGGAAGTGTGACTAAATAGACATCCTAACCTAGTCAAATTCCTAGATAAAGATAACACATCAACATGAACCTAAAGAAAGGTTCATGGGAAAAATGCTATATAGGATAATTAAAATACTCATAAGAAAAATTTAATTTTAAAAATGATATGAATATGTAAATTAGGACTAATGTCCTATTAATATGAAATTAATGGTATCAATGAATAGTACTAGAAAATAGTAATAGTGAATAGTGCTAAATTAATTAAAAATGTTTAATTGCCCATAGTATACCTAGACTTATTTATTTAGTTTGGATAAATTGGTATACCAATTAGGGACTATAGATAGCAGTACTGCCTATCGAGAAAATCATGAACTGACAATATATGTCTGGTATGATTGTTCTACAGGCTATATGCCTACTTACTGGCCATTGTGCCTACTTTATTTCTCGGCTTTACAAGCTCGAAACAGTCTCGTGCTCGATACCGCCTCGTGCACGGCGGATGTATTCTGGATAGACATATGGCTGTCTAACCAGTATACACCCGTGCATCCAGCCTTTATAAATTTGTTATAGGTTTCTTGGGCACTGATAAAAATTAATTAAGACTTAAAATACAATAAGTAATCATAAAAGATCCCGATAATGTTAATTGTTTCCAAAGAGCAATAAAAATATAAAAGATCAAGAAATTATGAGTTGCATATATTATTTCAAATTATTAAATTATTGTTATTATAAATTATGCACCACTAAGCGTTATGCTTAGCGCGTTGGTTTTCCATCGCGTAGGTACTGGAGATCAGTCCCCGCGGCGACCAAAGAAGACACCAAGAGTGCATCGACAGAGCTCTGATCAGATCTGCAATTGTCCAGAGTCACCTCACCGGTCTTTTGTATTTTGGTAGGGCCCATGTATAGACTAGTATTTTGGTTCATTATGTTTAGTCATGATGTAATTACTAGTTTATGATGTATTTCATTTTGGACTTGAAATGAAAACTTATAATTTATTATCTATGAATTTCTATATGAATGCAATAGATGACACTTCATTTTGAGATCTCATAAATAGTTGTGAATGATATGATAAAAGAGAATATGATATGAAAATATGTGAGATGACTATGAATATGTTAACAGGTGATAGTGGAACCCGACAGATGCTAATAAAACAGGGGAGGCTCTGTTTGGGTCTCTACAGAAATAAGATAAAAAACAAAATTCTACACATTGAATACATGTTTTAAATGACATTAAAAGTTTACAATAGATATGATAAAACAAGATAGAGTGCTTCAGCACCAAATGTGGCACTTCTTTCTCGGCTATACAGTAGACGGGTAAGGGGCGTCACATAAACTCAAATTTCGAACCGTAAAATGCGACGCTGCGGTCCTTAGGACTATTGCGAACATAGTGGAAAAGAGAAAATCACGAAAAAAAATTGTTAAGCATGTCAAATAATTAGGTCAGGGATCCGGAAGAAATATTGAATTATTTGCAAATCGGGTCGAACAGGCGAGGGGCAATTTAGTCAATTAACCCCTAGAGCTGACTCCTGACCTAACTGTCAAATAAAGTCGGAGAAAAGAAAATTTCATAATCAGAAATTAAATTAAAGAACTAATAGAAAAATTACTCACCATTGTTAAAACTTATTTTGGCAACTAGAATAGGAGCTTGAAGAAGAAAGAAAAAAGAAAGGAAGAGATTGGAAGAGAAAGAAAATTATGCATAAAGTTAGTAAGCAAACTTGACATTTTTAGTTTAATCAATGTATTTATAGCATAAAGAACTTATAAATATGCTTAAAATGAAATGAAAAGATCCTTGGAGGACTAGAAGTAAATTCGGCTAGCTAGGGTTTGTGTTGGAAATACTTGTGTTTTGATTGAATTAATTATGTTAGGAAGCTTAATTGAGTGATGGAGTGATGTTAGTATGCTTAGAATTAATTAAATGTAACAATTAGTGTAGTTAGGGTTTTGACACCTAGGGTTTGTAAGACAAAAATGTAAAAATTTGTTAAAGGATGTGTTTGACCTTGTTGGAGTTGAAAAATTATCATTTGTGACCAATTGAGGTATGTTGGAAGTGTTAGAATTAGGTTCAAATTCGGATTGATTAGGGACATGCTAGAGGCAGCATGACCAAGGTCCCTTTCAGGGACCAAAACTGAAAATTTACAATCCCAATTGGTGTGAGGCCAATTGGTAATGAAACTAGACACAAAATGACACATTTTTTATTTAGGAATCATGCCCAAAAAGTTACCATAGCATAGTGAACAAATTGACAAATCCAGACTTAGGTATTTTGCCCTGTACAAAATGACCAAATGAAGTTGTTCATTTAGCCATAACTTGGGCTAGGGAGATCTAAATGATCTGAAATTTTACCAGTAGAAAGCTGAGATATAGACCTACAACTTTCATGAGGAACACAAACCCAAATTATGCCCTTAACCAAGTCATTTAGCCACTCAAAGCTAGTGACCTAAAACTGTCAGAACCAGAATTTGCCCAGAAAATCTGGGTTAAGTCCAATCCGGCAGCCATGATTCAAATGGCTATAACTTGAGCTACAAAACTCCAATTGGAGTGATTCAAAAAGGAGAATAAATTTAAGACAATAAGGAACAATTTCTATGAAGAAAACTTAGCCAAATTCTAACAGCAAAATGACTAATGAAACAATGCAACATAAGATACCAAAACTGAAAATTTAAAAATTTACCTAAAAGACTTAAGTTTTGAGAAAACAACCAAAACCAATAAAATTGGTGACCAAAATGTGGTATGTGAGTATAGTTGGAATTCCCATACCTATTAAGCCTTAGAAAGTCAACAAATTAACTTAAATAGTGTAGTGAATAGTAACCCCGAAACATAAATTTTAAAGAACGTCAATTTTAGCATATTAAAGCTAGGTAAAAGTAAATTTGGATTTATTTTTAGATTCATGATAAGTTAGGATACTGAAACACTGTGAAATTGTGTGTTTCAGTGGAAAAGAATACCGGGAAAGAACCCGAGGGATCGAGTCAAGGCCAAGAGGTAACTCGTATAAGGTTTGTGCACAACATCAATATGCTTTAAAATTCATTTACAAAGTGCATGAAATGTGTATTATGCTTTTGCTTTGAATTGTTGAAAGTTTATTTGTGTATGTTTGAAATGGCAATAAATTTTTAGTAAATTGTTAAGGTAAGTTTTGAAACCACAGTGTCATGATCATATATTTGAACACCTCACTAGCACGACTAGTGGGGGAAATCAGTTTCGAATTTTGATTCCTTCTCTGGTTGAAGTGTAGAGGTGTGTGCTAGTAGAAGAAGAAAAAGAATGGGTTTCCATATATTTGAGCTAGCTAGCCTTGTGATGTGACTTCTCCTTAGCCTCTGGCTATTGAGATGATATTTGTTTCAAATGGCATGATATAACTGTGTATTTTTATGAAATTTGTTTTGAGACTTTTGCAATGAAATTGTTTGGATTAAAATCTTATAAATCATGTTTTGAATTTATATTTCAGGTTCAGTTTAATTTTTGAATAAATATGATTTAAATTCCGCATAAAGATTATTTTTAGTATATTGTGCACCATTAAGTCCTAGTACTCAGTGATGACTGTTATTGCTGACACAGATATAGAGACTAGAGGAGCAGCAGAGTAAGCTGCTGAGGATTGAGGAGCTATCTGCCTTGAAGTCTATCGGGTATATTTTATACACTGATTGTAAAAACTATTTTGATATATGTAAATGTATGTAACTGTATGGACATATAAAATTGGTTATAAGCAGTTGTATAAAGTTGTATAAATTTGTATAGAGTTGTATAAATCTTGTAATTAATTTTAGTTTGGATTTTTCCTAATGTAAAATTTTGTAATGATGCATATAAATTGTTTTATCTTTAATGAAATATGAATGGAAGTACTTTGTTTTAATTTGAATGAAATTAAATTATAGTATTTTGATGATATTGAATTTTAGAAATTGAGAAATGATGTTGAAATTGGTTGGGATGGCTGTGAAATTGATGAAGTTATTGAGATAAATTATTGAAAGTGCTTCTTTTCAGGTATTTGAAGAACTGTTTTCTCAAAATACAGACAGCACTCTGCCGAAATTTTTATAAAATTTGCGAAAAAATAAAATGGAAAAAAAATTTTAAATAGTTTTCAAACTCTAATTAAGTGTTTTAATACCCAGTAGAAAATGCTCACCACTTATGAAAGTAAGAAAATTGTTTTAAAATCCCTTGTAGGGTACTTAATGAGTTATCGGTAGGTGAAGTTCGGTAGTTCATTAGGTATTCTGCGGGATCATGTTATGCTTTACAGAGGGGTAAGGTGTGACAGGTAAAGAACTAAATTCCATTATATTTTTAAAATCAGCAAAAGAAATTTGAAAATAGGATCATTATTCTTCTCCTGAGGGTGTGGACAAGTAGGACTTGAAGAAGAACGATAAAGCAAATGAAATCTTGGAGGAGGATGCATCTATTTCTAGTTCACACATGTTAATTAATGAATCAAATGATGGAATCAAAGGAAGAAGCATAGAAAGAGTTCATTTCTGCAGAATGAAGCAAACGGTATCTTGGGGAGCATCGTTCTACTGCAAACATTATTCAAAATCAATGGTCTTCTTGTGCTAGCATATATGGACCAGAGTAGCAGCAGTAGCCTATGTAAGCTTAATGGAGCATTTTAACAAGTCTCTGTTATTTGTAAATTAATTCCTTTTGACAGGATGTTAAAGTTTCATTATGGTAAGGAAAATATTTAGCACCTAAGTTTGGGCTTTAGTTCTAGCATTTTGAAGCATAGCTCTGTGTCTTGAGTCTTGATCAACTAGGCCCTAATACAGCATGTCATGTGCATATCTTCATATGATTAGGTCTTCCCATTGGATTTTTGAATGTTATGTAACATACGTGTTGTCCCAAAGAAAGTGACCAAGAGGAGGGTGAATTGGACACTTTAGACAATTTTTCAGTCCTTGCTCAAGATTTAATGAAAAATTGAGGCTTTGCACTTCTATGTATGTGTATAACTCTGTTCCTAGGATGTAATTTAAGTAATCAATCAAGTTATGCACAAATACTAGCTCATACACAAAATAATTACTTGATATCAAGTGTATTTTCTCACATATAATTAAAACAATTTCTCAACACATTCAATATATAATCAGAAAATCAAAGTGCTGAAAATTAAAGAGTTAAGGGAAGAAGAGAATCAAACACAATGTTTATAGTGGTTCAGCTCTCTTAGCCTACATCCACTCTTCCCAAAGTCCCACTTTGAGAGTCACTCCACTATTTGATCTTTTCAACAGGCAAGATTCAAAGCCTTTACAAAATCAGCAAGCTTCCTAGGTTCTTGAGGACCTTTACAACGTCTTTGCTTCCCACTGTTATGGAAAGTCAATCATTATATTATTTCTGTGTATATTCTGTATTCTGTATTCCTATTTAGGATTTCTTATTTAGGATTTCTTCCTAATTATTATAACACAATTATAGGAATCAATTGTATATAAATACTCATGTACAGATTAATTGAAATATATGAGAATCATCTCTTTCTACATGGTATCAGAGCAGGTCATCTATCTAGGGTGATTATTTGTTCTCACCACCCACCAGAGAGACCTTGGCGCGACCGGCCGTTTCGTCTCCGATCAACATTGCCGTCGCCTCAATCCCCTCATTCCACCACTTGTGTCTTTGTTGCACGATCCGATTACACCATTAAAGGACTTCGAGGTTTGGCTCTCGGATCCTATTTCGTATTTTCTTGATTTGTGATTTTTGATTATTTTGTTCTTTGTCGGCACTTTGGATGAGCGTTTCGGTTAGTTTTCTTTGTCTCAACAAATGGCAGACAATAAGAATGTTATTTCTGATGTGATTCCGATGATGACTAAGATCACGGAACACAAACTTAATGGTTCGAATTACCTGGAGTGGAGTAAGGCATAGGGTCTATTTGCGTAGCATTGATAAGGATGATCACCTTACTAAAGATCCACCTCGATGATACACAACAAACTTGGCTAAGGGAGGATGCTTGGTTGTTTTTGCGGCTTGAACTCGATTCACGGTGAGGTAATTAGTTTAATTAATCATGTGAATTTGTTAAGGAATTGATGGATTACTTAGATTTTCTCAGTATTACGTAAAGGAATATCTCCCGTATTTAAGATGTTTGTAAATCATTCTACCGTGCTTAGAAAGAGAATAAGTCTCTCACGGCTTATTTTATGGATTTTAAAGGGTTATATGAGGAAATTAATGTATTGTTGCATTTTAGTTCTGATGTGAAAGTTCAGAGCCCAACGAGCAACTTGTCATATGAGTTTTCTTGCGTGCCTTCCTTGAGTATGAGACTGCTAAATCTCGATTCTTTCTAGTTCGAGATTTTCTCTTTGCATGAAACATTCACACGGGTCCTTCGTGCAGAGTACCCAATCTTCACAAACACAAGAGTGCTCTTATTAGCCGTACTCCAAATGGACAACATGGTTATAGAAGAGGAATTAGAGGAGGAATTACAGGCAACAGATGTAATCATCGTAATGGAGAGGCTAGTTCTACTCAGGACTCAAGTGGAGTCATTTGTTATTATTGTCATGAGCACAGCCATACAAAATATAATTGTCCGCAACTTCGGAGGAAAAATCGGCGATCACGGATGGCAAATATGGCGAGAGGATTCTACAAGATTCTTCCTCCGAGAAAACTGCTTTGGTATCCGCAGAGGATTTTGCACGATTTTCCCGATCGTGCATCTCTAAAGCCTACCGGTTCCCTATCATCGCGATCACGAGTCGTAAATCCACTACATGCCTTGTGTCTTCCTCATCCAAATGGGTTATTGATTACGGTGCAATGATCACATGACAGGTAATTCTAGTCTTCTATCTGCTTTTCAGTCTAATCCCACTTCCTCTACTGTTACTTTAGCTGATGGTTCTACTTCTTGTGTCATGGGTTCTGGAACTGCGAATCTGACTTCGTCAATTTCTTTGTCATCTGTTTTGTGTCTACCAAATTTCTCTTTTAATCTACTTTCTGTTAGTAAACTTACTCGTACCTTAAATTGTTCTATTTCTTTTTTTTTTTTCTGATCAGTGTTTGTTTCAGGATCTTACGACAAAGCAGATTATTGGTAGAGGACGTGAGTCAGGTGGTCTCTACATTCTGAAAAATCATGTACCGCGATCGCTTGTTTGCTCCAGTACCTTAACACCTCTTGAAGCTCATTGTAGATTGGGTCATCCTTCTTTGTCTACCATGAAGAAGTTGTGTCCTCGATTTGATCTTTATCGATTACTAGAATGTGAGTCGTGTCAGTTTGCAAAACATCATCATTTGCCTTCTATGTCTAGAGTCAATAAACGGGCTTCATCCCCTTTTGAGTTAGTTCATTCTGATGTTTGGGGTCCTTGTTCTGTTACTTCTAAAACTGGATTTCGTTATTTTGTTACTTTTGTTGATGATTACTCTCGTGTTACCTGGTTATATTTAATGAAGAATCGTTCTGAGTTGTTTTCTATCTTTTGTGCCTTTTGTAATGAAATCAAAACTCAATTTAATATTTCTGTGCGCATATTAAGAAGTGACAATGCTAAAGAATATTTTTCAGCACAATTTCAGTCTTATATGACACAAAATGGCATTCTTCATCAGTCTTCCTGTGTGGATACCCCATCCCAAAATGGCATGGCCGAAAGAAAAAATCGGCATCTTCTTGAGGTAACTCGTGCTCTTCTTTTTCAGATGAAAGTTCCTAAACACTTTTGGGCGGATGCAGTTTCTATGGCATGTTTTTTGATCAATCGTATGCCTTCTTCTGTCCTTAATGGGGATATTCCTTATACTGCTTTGTTCCCTACAAAATCTTTGTTTCCCGTTGAACCCCGTATTTTTGGTTGTACTTGTTTTGTACGTGATGTTCGTCCGAATGTTTCTAAATTGGATCCAAAGTCTCTCAAATGTGTCTTCCTTGGGTACTCCCGGATCCAAAAAGGGTACCGTTGTTTCTCTCCTACTCTTAATCGTTATCTTGTTTCTGCAGATGTCACATTTTTTGAGTCCACTCCATTTTTTTCTCAATCATCTGTGTATGAGAGTCAGGGGGAGGAAGATGATATCTTAATATATACTGTCCAACCAATGTCTAGTCCTCTCTCACAGCCTATTTCTTCCGTCTCTAGACCTACTCGGCCTCCCGTTGTTCATGTTTATTCCAAGAGATTGGAGATTCTGACTCGCATCCTCCACGGCTACTTCGTTGGGAGATCCTGCCTCATCACGATCATGATTCTGATCTAGACTTACCCATTGCTCTTCGTAAAGGTAAACGTTCATGTACTTACCTTATCTATTCTTTTGTTTCTTATAATCAATTGTCTTCTTGTTCTCGATGTTTTGTTACTTCTTTAGACTCTATTCCCATCCCTAATCATTGGTGAGGCCTTTGTCTCATCCTGGCTGGTGTCTTTGCTATGAAAGAGGAAATGGAGGCTTTAGATGCTAATGGTACATGGGAACTGTTGCCTTGCCCACCGGTAAGAAAGCTATTGGTTGCAAATGGGTATTTCTGATGAGGTAAATCTGATGGTTACGTGGCTAGATTAAAAGCACGCCTTGTAGCAAAGGATATGCTCGGACATATGGGGTTGATTACTCGACACTTTTTCTCCTGTAGCTAAACTTACTGCTACATTGCTTGTTTATCTCTTTAGCAGACTACATATGATTGGCCCCTGCACCAATTAGATATCAAGAATGCCTTCCTTCATGGTGATCTTCGAGGAGGTGTATATGGAGCAACCACAGGTTTGTTGCTCGGGAGAGTTGGGTAAAGTTTGTAGGCTTAAGTCTCTTTATGGCTTGAAACAAAGTCCTAGGGCACAGTTTGGGAGATTCAGTGAAGCAATTTGAATTTGGTATGCAAAAGAGTAAGTGTGATCACTCGGTATTTTATAAGCAATCGAGGCTGGTCTAATTCTCCAGTAGTCTATGTGGATGACATTATCATCACCGGGAGTGACTCTACAGTATTTCATCTCTTAAAACCTTCCTCCAAACCAGTTTGCACCAAAGACTTGGGATTATTAAAGTATTTTTGGGTATTGAAGTTATGAGAAGTAAGAAGGGTATTTTCTTGTCTCAAAGAAAATATGTCCTTGATCTATTGACAGAGACAGGAAAATTAGGTGCTAAGCCTTGTAGTGCACCAATGACTCCAAATTTACAATCATTAGCGGGGATAGTGAGTTGTTTGAAGATCCAGAGAGATCTGGGAGATTGGTAGGAAAATTGAACTACCTTCGTCACTCGTCCCGACATTGCTTATGCCGTTAGTGTGGTAAGTCGGTTTATGTCTTCCCAACCGTTGCTCATTGGGAAGTCTTGGGACAAATCTTGTGCTATCTGAAGGAGCTCGGGAAGAGGTTTGTTATATGGTAATCATGGGCATTTAAATGTTGAATGTTTTTGAGATGCCGGCTGGATCTAAGGTTGATAGGAGGTCAACTCTGGATATTGCGTTTTGTTGGAGGAAATTTGGTGTCTTGGAAAAGCAAGAAGCGAGTGTAGTTTCTCGATCTAGTCTTTGAATTCGAATACAGAGCCATGGCACAATCAGTATGTGAGGTAATGTGGATATTTCAATTACTAGATGAGACAGGTTTTAAGACCCCCCTGCCTGCGAAATTGTGGTGTGATAATCAAGCTGCTCTCCATATTGCTTCTAATCCGGTATTTCATGAGCGAACCAAACATATTGAGATTAATTGTCACTTTGTTCGTGAAAAGATTCAACAACAGATCATCTCAACAGGACATATCAAAGCGGAGAGCGGTTAGGAGATATTTTCACAAAAGCTCAATGGAGCTAGGATTGACTACATTTGTAACAAGTTGGGCATGATTAACATCTATGCTCCAACTTGAGGGAGTGTTATGGAAAGTCAATCATTATATTATTTCTGTATATTCTCAGATTCTATTCCTATTTAGGATTTCTTATTTAGGATTTCTTCCTAATTAGTATAACACAATTATAGGAATCAATTGTATATAAATACCCATGAACAGATTAATTGAAATATATGAGAATCATCTCTTTCTACACCCACAAAAGACCACAAGCTTCACAAGGTGCTTGAAAACCTCCCACAAGCTTCACAAGGTGCTTGAAAACCTTCCACAAGTGTGTCCTCACACGTACACAACCTTAAATAGGTTTTGGTGTAGAAGAAATCACTCTCAATAACTCTCAAATACAAAATTTAATGCTAGAAGATTGAGAGAGAAGATTTGCCACTCAAGCTCAAGAGTAATTGAATGAAAGCTTTAAAAACCACAATAAATTCACTATGAATAAGAGCACTTTCATTAGTTAGAATTGTAGTAAATGATGCCTTTTATAGGTGCTTTTCATTGCCAAAAACGTCTGCTGGAGAGTGTGTCTAACGGCTCTTTAATTTTCAAAAAACTAGCCATTATTGCTTAGAAAGTCGTGCAGCAGAGTTGAGTCAGGTCAGGTCATAAAAATAGTTAACTAAAATTTTCACCGGTTAATTAGTTTTGTAAGACAGAGAATTTTAGACATCAAAACTAGTTAACTAATTTTACTTAGCGGGTTAACTAATTTAGCTCTTTTGACTTAAAAATTGAAATTTTGAGTTTTTGAAGAAAGGTTGTAAAAATTATTTTGACCATTCAAAAACCTTAGAAATGATATAAAAACACTTTCTAAACTCTTAAATCTAAAAACAAAATTGATTTTAGGTCTCAAATGGCATAAATTCTCCAATCTTGTACAATGGACCTAAGAACTTAACTTCTATTCTATTTCTTCATGGACTTTGATTCGTCTTGTGTTATACAAGATGATAAACTCCTTTTATATAAGCCATGTCAATAGAATAGTCCTTCCATCAATGTTTTTGCATATCATGACCTATAAAATTACTTCAAATACTTATGCACAAAGGGTTAATGTATATTTCATTAAGTTTTGTTATCATCAAAATCAAGCTCATTATAGCTTACAGGGCCTACAATACGTGTTACATCTGCATGGTGTTCTAGACTAAATACCGAGTTTCAGAATACTCATAGCCTGTTTTAGTATAAAGTAAACGCATACACTCATTTAGTTCATATATTTTATTTTTTTGTTAAATTATTTATTCGTTTTGTTAAATTTTTTAATATTTATGCTATTCAAATTATTATTTAGTCTTTTTATTTTTAGAAAATTAATTAGTTGATCTTGTATTTTAAAAAATCGCTATTCAGTTTCTTTATTTTAGTGAAACTAATTAATTTATCTATATATTTTGAACAATACCGTATTTTAAAAATATACTCCTCAATAAAAATTGAAATTTTGTTATGTGAAAATTAAATTTAAATGTAAATTTTTTTCATTTTTAATTTTTTGGACATCTTTTTTGTGTGCTTCTTTGCTGGGAAATAATTTTCCTTAATTATTTAAAAATTTAAGAAAATTGATTTTTTTTTTATGTAGATTGCTTATACTATTTTTATGAAGAGAGAATAAGAAGGAAAAGGATTAGGATAATTTAGGTATAAAAAATAATTATAAGAGTAAATAATTAATTGAGTTAAATTATAGAGATCAACTAACATGTTTTTCTAAGATATAAGGACTAATTAATTAATTTTACTAAAATAAAGAGACTAAATAGTAGCTTAATCAGTATTAACTAACGAAAAAATTAATGAAGAAATTAAATAGTTTAACAGAAGTAAAATATAAAAGCTAAACAAAATATTTTTTAAAATATAAAAATTAAATAATTAGTTTTATTAAAATACAGAACTAAATAATAATTTATTCTACCTTAAAAAAAACCTCATTTTATTTAAAAATTTCTTAAATATTAAATTAACAAAAACAAATATATAAAATAATAAAATGAGGGTTTTATTTGTTTAATTATTTAATCGTAAACCTTTAAATTTTGTTTAAAAATTAAGAACACATGCAGTAACTACAATTCTAGAATTCCTCTCAGTTTTATTTGAATTTCTACTTCTTCAATTCCTTAAAAGAAAATTTTTATATTTTAATAATAATATTAAATAATATTTTTATTTTGGAATTAATGTTCAATTTAATATTTTGTGTAGAAAAATTATGAAAGAATATTTTGAAATTACTAGAAGAAGAAAAATTATGTGTAGAAAGAAAGAGTAACGACCTCTATTCCAGAATCTTCTATTGTTTATATACAAAGAAAGATATAACTGCTGCCTAACCGGTTGAGATTTACAGTTTGAGAAGTAGGGTTTGGAGAAAGGTTGATAATAATGATCTGAAATATGTCATCGCTGATTTCTCAACGTCTGCTTTTCTGAATGGAACTTGTCATTGGGTTGCCACTAAGCCACCTAATGGGCCTGGTGCATGCGATGCGATTGTGTCGTTTTCCTTGGGAGAAGAGGTGTTTGGAGAAATGGAGGTACCAGATTGTTTGGTTAAGAAATACCAGTTTGTGGATGTTGCAGTTTTTGATGGATCACTTCTGCTGGCTGCATCTTTTAAATTTTCTGGGGAAGGCTGTTTTACAGTTTGGATGATGAAAGAATATGGTGTTCCAGGATCTTGGACCAAACTTTTCGATATTCCTGATTTTGAATCACATTTGAAATGGATACGAAAGTTAGTTGCATTTAGGCAAAGTGGTAAGGTTCTATTGGCAAAATTATTCGGACAGCTAGTTTTCTATGATCCAAAGACAGAAGAAATATTTGATACAAAAATTCGGGGCAATGCACACTCCTTCTATTTGGATACTCCTTCTACTTGGATACAAAGACAGAAGAAATCTTTTGTCTATCTGATGATGTTTATGGCAAATACACCGAGAGAGCTGCTTTATGGAACCCTAGTGTTAGAAAGATTGTTAACATACCCCATATGGACCCTATATACCCTCACTTGGGTTTGGCTTTGATTCCACTACTGATGATTATAAGCTTGTGAGAATAGTGTACTCGCATTTTAACTTTGGTGAGATTCGGCCTTTTGTTGAGATTTACAGTTTGAGAAGTAGGGGTTGGAGAAAGGTTGATAATAATCTGAAATATGTCATCACTGCGCGCTCAACGTCCGCTTTTCTGAACGGAGCTTGTCATTGGGTTGCCAATAAGCGATTTTATGGGCCTGGTGTATGCGATGCGATTGTGTCGTTTTCCTTGGGAGAAGAGGCGTTTGGAGAAATGGAGGTACCAGATTGTTTGGTTAAGAAATACCAGTTTGTGGATGTTGCAGTTTTTGATGGATCACTTCTGCTGGTTGCATCTTTTAAACTGACTGGGGAAGGCTGTTTTACAGTTTGGATGATGAAAGAATATGGTGTTCCAGGATCTTGGACCAGACTTTTCGATATTCCTGATTTTAAATCACATTTGAAATGGATAAGAAAGTTAGTTGCATTTAGGCAAAGTGGTAAGGTTCTATTGGCAAAATTATTTGGACAGCTAGTTTGCTATGATCCAAAGACAGAAGAAATCTTTGATACAAAAATTCGGGGCAATGCAAACTCCTTTTATTTGGATATTTTTGCGGAGAGTCTTGTTTTACTCAATGAAACAGATGAATTTACAGAAGTGGAAGCTTCTGAGGATAATGGCACAAGTGAAATCTTGGAGGAGGTCGCTTCTAGTTCTAATTCATAGATTGTAATTGATGAAGCAAATGGAGAATCAAAGGAAGAAGCACAGGGAGAGTCCATTTCTACACAATGAAGCAAATGGTCTTCTTGTGCTAGTTTCGGCCAGAAGTAGCAGTATCGTACATATTTAGGTCCTAATAATTGCATGCATAGATACTTGCATATATGAATAAATGCGTCTTTCTGGAAAATTTTTGTCAAAGTTTCTACTAGTTAATAAATTTTAATACTAATCAAATTACTATAAAATCTCTCTATTTTAATAAAACTATTTAATTATCCTATGTCTTTTGAAAAACATAATATTATGAAAAACATATTTATAAATGAAAATGAAAAGCTGTGTGAAGACTAAATTTTCATTCAATTCTTTGAATATTTTTTTTTATGCTTTTTCTATTGATAAATAATTTTTCTTTATTATTGCCTTTATTCCTTGGAGATCTAAAACAACTTATTAATCTTTTTACATAGAAAGCTTGTAGCATTTATCAAAAGATGAAAAATAAAGATAAAATGAGAGAAAAAAAAAGTGTGGTTACAGAGAGAAATAAGCATGGAGGGAGAAAAATAAAGCAGAGATAAAAGAAAAAAGAAGAGAAAATCTGAAAAATTTGAATATAAAAAAAAGGGAAGACCTAAAGTTTTTAAAATACAATAACTTACTAAATATTTTCATCAAAATAGAGAAATTAACTAATAATTTCATTGGAATTAAAATCCATTAACTAATGAAAAAAATCCTCATATTGTGTAAATAGTTTAATTGACTAAAAATAAGAGGATGTTTAGTTTAACTTATAAGTTGGTCAAAGCTACGTATAAATAAAAAGTTATGTGTAAATTATCATTTGATTTGATTAATAAATTAAAAAAATTACTTAAAATAAGTTAAAAATCATAAGAAAGGATGTCTTGTTTATAATTTATTTATTTATTTTAAAACTATTATTTAACCAAATAAAAAATAATATTATCTAAATAATTTTTAAAAATATCAACATTATCTTCATTTAAATACTTTTTAATCACATACTTAAATATTTAAAAATTATTTTTACATAATTTTATCAAAAAATTAATTATTTTAATTTAACTCATAAATTAAAAATATAATTAATTTTAATAATTAATTCCACTAAAATACAATTACAAAATAATAATCTTCCCCGGTATTCTATCACAATTATATTTTTAATTTTAACATATCATCCACAGCTCCTACAAGAGAATTGTGAGAAATGGAAATAGATTTTAAGCTTTCAGCAAGCTCTTCCATATCGGAGGCCACTGCCTCAAGATTTAGCATTCTGCTCTCAAGGTTTCCCAATCGGGTATTTCTTTCATGCATAGGATTTTGGGTGGCCTCAAGCTCTATTGGCACACCCTCACCTCTGGGATCTTGGGTGGCCTCAAGCTCTATTGGCTCACCCTCACCCTTGGGATCTTGGGTGGCCTCAAGCTCTATTGGCTCACCCTCACCCTCAGATAGTTTGGCTACCATAGCCAAGAGATACTCAGTTTTCTCTTCTAGCGCCTCAATGCGCTTATCTCGTTGCTCAACAATGAGGTAGACTGACTTAAGCTCTCTTGTCAGCTCCTCACGAGTGGGCTTTTCATTAACCCAGGTAAGAAAATCTTCGACCCTTTTCTCCAGGGCCTCAATGCATACGGTTGATTTTGTCATGCTTTCAAAGCCGTTCAAGGATCAATTGCTCTGATACCAACTGTCACGGGCCCAGGTTTTAGCACTCACTTGGGACCGTGCGGCACTTGGCTTGAACTCTTTCAAGACAAGTCAGCCAGGAGATTCTCACAATAATCTGCACATCAAAAGGGTCTTTCATTAGAATAGGGCTTTAGCAAGCCAATTAAGGGAGATTCTCCCACAAGTCTCATATAAGCAAGCATCACAGGCACAACAAACACATCAAGCAATGGGGTAATAATATATATACACAAGCATCAAGAACAACGAGGCACCGATATATCAAGAACGGGCTACTTATTTCATTCAAATATCATCATCAATACAATGAAATAGGGATTCCTCACATTCACTTATAGGCAGGGGGGAAACCTACAAGCAGTGAAGGAATAGGGACTCACCAACCGGTGACTGTCGGGCCCAGCACTTGCCTACTAGTCACTCCCCCCTAAAGAGCATTAGGAGCATAATGAGGTGTGACAGGAGGAGACATCAATATGCTTGAGCCATCACACCCCAAAATTACATAAATAGAAAATAATTACAAAATATCCCCTTTAGTCCTTGAAATTTACATATTACTACTTAAACTTTCTAACCCCTTTACATTCTCCCCCACTTGAACGGTCGACGTCCTCGTCGACTAAGCTTATGGAAACTCTTCAATCTTCTGTGCATGTGGTTGTAAAATACGCGATGGGATACTGCCTCATTAAAAAACCTTGACCAAGTAAAACCCAGTGGGAAAAAACCTTGGTGAAGGAAAAAGAGTGCAGTGCGTATTTACAACCAGGATTGCACTTGCAAGAACTCTCCACTGTGTTGCCTTTGTGGTTGGATGTCTGTTTCTAATTTGATGAGATACTCCTTGTATGCTTGACTCTGGGTAGTTTTGACAGCTTGCTCTGATTGGATTTCTTCTACAGCTCCAGTGGATTTATCACGGCTAGGATCTATCTCTTCTGCATGGTATTGCTTTGTACTAGTAGCATGGCAAAGTGACTGAATCTTCATCCATTTTGATAACTCTGCTCTGCAAGTTAGTTGGTCGAACCCAATAATCAGTAACCTTGGCTTCTTATCCTTGTGAATTAGTCTCTTATTTTGATTACAAAGGAGGTGCAGTTGGTCTGGTAGTCGTATCATCATCATTTGATCTTCAACTTGCGATTCTTTTGGTTGTTGATTTTCAATTGCCCAATCCTTCATCTGATTTGATGCTTGTTCTAATTGGACCCTTGTCTTCTCTCCATCTTGATTCCACTCCTTTAGGAAGTAGGATGTGGTGTGATCTCTACTCTGTTGGGATTCATAGCTTAGAAAGTTGACTTGCGTCTTCCGGAACACCTGGTTTGCTATCATGCAACAAGTAGCCAAAGTATTTGTTAGTCTAAAAGACATAACAAGAAGTTTATAGTTATCATACCAGGTCACAATAATGAATTCATGTTTGTCTCTTGTACGTGTTGGTTCCGTATTTTTAGCACTCTTTGTGAGCTGAAGAGAGGCTATCAATTTCTTTTCACAAATGGGATTAAAGTTTGTCGGGACGATGCAAAGTTTATCCCCCATCAATAGGAGACAGTCTGCTATTGGAATGGGGATGGCCTGTGCTTTCTTCATAAATTCCATTCCAATCACCACATCAAAATCATCAAGAGGGATTATTGTAAAATCAATCTCACCATTCCAAGACCCCATCTGACAAGATACTCTGCGAGCCACTCCCACAATGTTTGTTGCCTTAGAGTTAACTGCTTTGATCTTTCCTGTATCCTCTTGCATGTTTAGCTGAAACTGTAATGCTGCCCTATCAGCTATGAAGTTATCAGTGGCTCCAGCGTCCACCAAAGCTCTTGCTGCTTTTCCATTGATCCATAAATCAACATAGATCAATCCTTTCTCAGTGAATGGTTTATGTTTTTGCTTCTCCAGAGCTCCAAGAGAGCGTATGGCACCTACCATTGATGGAGTACTATCATCTTCCCTTTGTTCCTTTCCTTTGAGGCCTTTCTCTTCTTCTCGAATTGCTTGTAAGACATTTAATGTACTCTTATGTGGGCAATCAGTGAAACGATGTGGTCCATCACACAGATAGCATTTCGATTGTTTGGGTTCAGTCATTATCATGCTATTTATTCTCGGGGATTGATCATTCCATGATCCTCTCTCATTTGGCTCTTTCCCCAAATTGGTTGGCCTATCTGCTCTAGTCTTAAAGCCCCAACTCTTACTTTTTGTCCCTTCAAATGGGGAGTAATCCTTGTTCACTCCCCCACTTGAAATCTTGCCCCATTTAGGGCAATTGTCTAGGCTTAGTGAGGAATCAAACTTCCTTTTGGAAGTATTAGTAGAATAATCATCTAGACTTTCTGCTATGGCTAAGGCTGTCTTTAACTCTTTCACATTCTGTCTCATTAACTCGTTCTTCACCCAAGGTTTCAAACCTTTTAGAAAGTTGAATAGTCTATCTGTTCCTGTCATATCCTTGATATTTAGCATTAATGTCGAGAATTCCCTTACATACTCCCGAATGGAACCTGTTTGCTGTAAATCATTTAATTTGCACCGTGCGTTATAGGCAACATTCTCAGGGTAAAATTGTGCTTTTAATTCCCTTTTAATGTCATCCCAACTAGCAATTGAGCACTGCCTGGATATAGTTTCTTCCACTTTCGTACGCCACCACAGTTTGGCATCCTCAGCTAAGTACATGGGACCATTTTCAACCTGCCTTCATCAGAATTATTTTTAGTAGCATTGAAATATAATTCAATATCAAAGAGGAAATTATCTACCTCTTTTGCATCACGAGTACCCCCAAAAGCCTTAGGCTCAGGGATTTTTGCATTGCCTACCTCGTAAGACCCCATGATAGGGTTTCTGGTAGCTCTTATTAGTAAGCTTACCTTCCCTTCTAGTTCATGTAATTGACCTTGGATTATCTTCACGGTCTCGCTGACATCCTCTTTCATATCATCCACAGCTCCTACAAGAGAATTGTGAGAAATGGAAATAGATTTTAAGCTTTTAACAAGCTCTTCCATATCGGAGGCCACTGCCTCAAGATTTAGCATTCTGCTCTCAAGGTTTCCCAATCGGGTATTTCTTTCATGCATAGGATTTTGGGTGGCCTCAAGCTATATTGGCACACCCTCACCTCTGGGATCTTGGGTGGCCTCAAGCTCTATTGGCACACCCTCAGCTCTGGGATCTTGGGTGGCCTCAAGCTCTATTGGCTCACCCTCACCCTCAGATAGTTTGGCTACCATAGCCAAGAGATACTCAATTTTCTCTTCTAGCGCCTCAATGCGCTTATCTCGTTACTCAACAATGAGGTAGACTGACTCAAGCTCTCTTGTCAGCTCCTCACGAGTGGGCTTTTCATTAACCCAGGTAAGAAATTCTTCAACCCTTTTCTCCAGGGCCTCAATGCGTACGGTTGATTTTGTCATGCTTTCAAAGCCGTTCAAGGATCAATTGCTCTGATACCAACTGTCACGGGCCCAGGTTTTAGCACTCACTTGGGACCGTGCGGCACTTGGCTTGAACTCTTTCAAGACAAGTCAGCCAGGAGATTCTCACAATAATCTGCACATCAAAAGGGGCTTTCATTAGAATAGGGCTTTAGCAAGCCAATTAAGGGAGATTCTCCCACAATGTCTCATATAAGCAAGCATCACAGGCACAACAAACACATCAAGCAACGGGGCAATAATATATATACAGAAGCATCAAGAACAACGAGGCACCGATATATCAAGAACGGGCTACTTATTTCATTCAAATATCATCATCAATACAATGAAATAGGGATTCCTCACATTCACTTGTAGGCAAGGGGGAAACCTACAAGCAGTGAAGGAATAGGGACTCACCAACCGGTGACTGTCCGGCCCAGCACTTGCCGACTAGTCACTCCCCCCTAAAGAGCATTAGGAGCACAATGAGGTGTGACAGGAGGAGACATCAATATGCTTGAGCCATCACACCCCAAAATTACATAAGTAGAAAATAATTACAAAATATCCCCTTTAGTCCCTGAAATTTACATATTACTACTTAAACTTTCTAACCCCTTTACAACATGGACCCTATATACACTCAGTTGGGTTTGGTTTTGGTTCCACTACTGATGATTTTAAGTTGGTGAGTGTAGTGTATTTGCAAGATAGTGATTTTAACTTCTATGAGATTCCACCTTTGGTTGAGATTTACAGTTTGAGAAGTAGGTATAACGCCCTCAACATAGATAGTCCGTACATTTTACTGTTCCAACGACTAATATCTGTTCGGATAGTCAAAATATCTAGAACTACACCTAGACTATAGTGAGTAGGCATAAATTGAAGAAATAAATGTTAAAAAAATATAGAAAAAATGAGAGAAAAATAAATTAAAATTTAGAGAATTTATAAATTGGTACAAAAATAATAAAAATAACCCAATATGCACTACTAAGGGCATTTTGGTCATTTCACCCCCCAAAGGTGAATTTTGACCTAAATGTCAAATTAAAAATTTAGAGAATTAAAATAATTAGTATGAATTAAAACTTTATAAATTGAATTAGAAAAGAAAGAAGAAGAAAAGAAAAGAAAAGAAAAGAAAGGAAAAGAAAAGAAAAGAAAAGAAAAGAAAAGCTTATGAATATTTAAAACAAATTAAGTACACATATAAATATATAAATATAAAACATAAGAGACAAAACTCACCAACTAAAGTCATATTCTCCATCTCTTCCCTCTCTCTTTGCCGTCCCCCATTGTCCCCCATTTCCTCCATTGATATTCAAGCTTTCAAGCTTGATTTCCCAAGCTTCTACCCATCAAAACCTGTAGCACCCTTCACAAAAAATACTCCCCACACCCTAAGGAAGCTATAGACACCCATAGGAAGCAAGAAAATTGAAGTTTGGGAAGCTCAAGTAAGGTTAGTGCACTAATCCCTCTTCTTCTCTTTATTAAACATGAAAAGCATGTTTAGCCAAGTACAAATATCATGAAAATGAAAAGAAAATTTGAAAGAAAGAATCCTTGATTTTTGGGAAGCCATGGAACTTGAAGTAAGTATGAAAGTAATTATCTCATTGCCAATTAGTGATGAGCCTAGTAAGTCACACACATACACAAGTTATCACCTAATTAAATATGATTTAATTAATTAATTAAAGAGTTTAATTGATTAATTAAATAGGTTTGGTTTGCAATTAGATTGCAAAGTCCCTAGCATGACTTGAAATCAAATCTAGATTATTGGATGTAAAGTATAAGTTAAATTTATATTTAAAGTGTTTAAATATGAATTTAATTAATGTGAAATTAATTAATATAGATTAATTAATTAATTTATATTTGATATAAATTGATTAGAAAAAGAGAAATAATTATTTTGGGTTAAGAACTCAAAATTAAGACACAGGGGCATTTTGGTCATTTCACAGGGAGACATGTGGCACCATGAGATGGTGACACATGGCATTACACATAAGCTTGCAAAATGTCTTTTAATCATGTAAGATGATTAAAATTAAGATTAAATATAGGTTTGACACTTGGCACAATGTGATTGGGTCAATTAAACTTAGAACCAATCAAAGGGTGACATGTGGCAAGGGTTTAATGTGTTAACCTAGCTATATAAGTGTTGTTATGAAAAATTAAAACACACAAGCTGCTGCCTCCCATTGTGTGCCGCCACCCTTGAGACTCATATTCTCTCTTTCTCTTCATCTCTCATCTATTCCAAGAGATTAACAAACAATCTCTTGAATTAAAAATACTAGAAATCGTTTCTAGTGTCCCCGTTTACATCTTTAATCTCTTAAAAGGCAGAACTTGATTTTCTAAATAATAGAAAAAACTTTAGAAGCTGTTCAAGGGCTGCTATAGGTGTTCTTGGTATAGACAAGCTAGAGGGACAACATCTGGTGTCCTGAAGACGAATCTCAAAGGCGCAAATACACTGCAGTGCTTCAAGAGGTTAGTGTGTTTGTTCTTGATTTAATCTAGAGTTCTAAAATTAATCCGATTAACTTTAAACTCTTAAATAGCAAATACAGATCCAAAAATATATTAAAAGAGTTTTAATATGTTGTTTATCATTGAAATCAAATAGATAAAAATAAATCTTGCATGATGCATGTGACCCTAGGTGAAAATTTTTGAATTCAATGGTATAAACTTGTGTTGTTCACATTTCCGCTCCTTCAATTGGTATCAGAGCCACTATATTTGCCATTTAGATTGTTGATTATATGATTTAATTGTGTGTTTTGATTATTAGATGATTTATCCATTGTTTTTTGCAATGGATGTGTGGCGGTATGCAAGAGAACACCTTCATGGTGTGCAAGGTTTGTGGCTTCATGGGTGGCTCAAGGTTTGGCTTTTTAATTTGCAATTGTTGTATGATCTAAAAGCTCATCCTATGTCTAATTAAATTTTTTAATTAGAATTTTAATCACACAATTAAATATTGATTCAAATCAAAATTTTAAAAATTGTTTGAATGTGATTCAAATCTGAATTTTAAAAGTTGTTTGAATGTGATTCAAATCTGAATTTTTAAAGTTGTTTAAATCATATTTAAATCTGATTTTTTTTAAAAGTTGTTTGAATAATATTCAGATCTGAATTTTTAAAAATTGTTTGAATGGGATTCAAATCTGATTTTTTAAAAATTGTTTGAATGTGATTCAAATCTGATTTTTTAAAAATTGTTTGAATGAGATTCAAATCTGAATTTTTAAATTTATTTGAATCATATTCAAATCTGGATTTTTAAGTTGAATATGAGATATTCAATTTAATTTAAGTATGTATGTTTTATTTAATTGTTAAATAGTGATATGCATGATGGATGATCATGAACTATAAAAGACCAATATGATTGGATTTATTTCTTTTATGTTTCTTTGAGATTGTAAATTAATTAATTTATTTTAATTTATTTTAGGCATGTATTATTAAGTTTATAATATTTTTTGGATTGTAATTTCATTTATTTAAGTTCTTGTAAATTCGCCTTGGTATGCCAAGGATTACTATGTAATATTGGATTGCAAGAAGTTCAAGGAGATCAAGAGCATTGGTGGGACCAGTGAGAGAAATTCAAGATCAAGTGTTGATTATGTACTCCTTCAGCAACTCTTGTAAAATGAATGAATGAAATGCACCTAGGAATGCCCTGATTCAATTCTTGGTGGCTCAGAATTGAATCCCTTAGAAAGTCCATGATCATACCATATTTACTGCTTATCCATGAATGCATGAGATGTATGGAAATGTATGCAATTATATGATATATGCATGCTAAATGGATAATGTGCAAAGTGAGACCTTAATAGTAATTAGGATGACCATAAAATCTTCCAAACAAATGATTAAGTTAGAAATGCTATAATTAAAGTAATTATAACATGGGCCCTCCATTGGGGCAATTGTTTTAAGAAATTTTAAATAGTTGCATAAGATGCAATTAATTTAAGAGATTTTCTTAAGAATAATTATTAAGTATAAGATGTTGTAAATATGTAAATGGTTTGGTGGCCAATATTGAATGTACCTGATGACATTAAAATTATTTGCATAATTACTGGCTCAATGGGATCAACTTAACTAATGCAAGATAAGTTAATAATGGATGTACCTGAGATTTTGAGCATTAGGGGCTAGGTAAAGGATTAAACCTCACATGAGATGTGATGGGCAAGGAGTTGCTCACTTATAGTTTATTGTAATTCCAATAACTTATGTACCTGAGGATGATCAATAGAATTATAAGAATTCAATCACCCACTAGAAATCCATCCAACTAGGATTTTCATTTTCTACTTTAGAAGTGTAGGATTCGTTAAGTTAGTGGGAGGACTAATTTGATTAAAAAACCATAATTATTTTGGTTAATTACTTGATATATTTACTAATTAATCTGGTTATTTTCTGCAATTTTCTGATAATAATGAGCACAGAACAACCACCACCATCCAATATCCTTGCACGCGTACTTGATCGCAATAGGTTGACAGGGCCTAATCTCTCTGATTGGCTAAGAAATTTGAAACTTGTTCTGAACCTTGAACATATAGGATATAATTGACTAGAAACAGTTCTATAATTGACTAGAAACAGTTCTAAGCACGTATTGGATATAAGTGCGTTTCTTTACTTCCCCACTAACAACACCGGTGCGTCCAGAGGTTTAAAGTGGATCCGACGCAGTTTAAATAAAGCACTTTTGAATATGAACTCTCCATGGTTTATCCATGCTTATAATTAATCATTCTTTCTGGAATTCCATAATTATTCCGTGTAACACAATCCCATGCAGGTAACTCATTTGGATCATGAAACTCCTCCATATTCAAGTTTAAGTTTTTCGTTCGATTTCTTAATTTAAATATGTCACATATATACATGGAAAATTGTCCTGCCATGCTTGGCCAACGCTGTTGTTAGATGGGGTAATGAACGGCCAATGAGTGACCTGTTGATAGGTTGTTGGTGTAGTAGATAAGCAATTATGATGTAACTGATATAATAGCAATCAAGCATAAAAGGGGGATATTGATCAAATAAAAGCAATTTGAAACTTCTCTCAATGATTGACGCGGTGGACATATCGAACACGCAAAAGCAGAACATTTTCTCTGTTGGAGATTTTCTTGCTTTTGGCTACGAGTTCAGGGAATCCAAGAAGAAGAATCGCTCCTGCTCTAGATATCTCATGGAAACAAGCGATTTCGTTTCCAATCTCCTGAATATTAAATCAGAACCGTCAGTTCCGATCCAGTTCAAATCGTTCGCTAAGTCTTGAATTAGGGATTTTGAAATCGGGGGCTATGGCTATGTACAATTAGGGAAGCTAACATTTAATTGGGAATATGATAAGTCGGAAACGGCACCGTTTAATGCAACAAAGGAAGGATTTAGGGAGTACTCCATGCAATATTTTCTAATTACTTTATTTTTTTACTATTAAATTACATCTTTTTAATTCATTAAAAAAACAATTATTAACAAAATAAAATTTGTTTTAATAAAAAATTATTTGGTAAAAAATAAAGTTTCCATGGAAACTCTAGTCGAGGTAGGGTGAGCAAATTTTGATTTGAATTGAAAAATTGAATTGAACTGAATTAATTTAATTCAATCGATTTGGTTTTAAAATTTAATCAGTTTGATTCAATTTATAAATTTTGATAATTTTGGTTAATCAGTTTGTTTCGATTATTTTCATAATAAATAAAAAAATAGAACTGAATCGAATTATATATATATATATATATATATATATATATATATATATATATATATATATATATATATATATAAACCCTAAGATTTTTTTAGTTTTGATTTTTAATTTTTTTTTATGTTTTTATTATTGAGATTTAATATTAAAAATATGAAATCTTACAAAATTCCATTTGATCGGTTTAAAATCAAATCAAACCAATATTTTATCGATTTGGTTCAGTTCAATTATACTTTAGTGATCGATTTAGGTTGATTGTCAAAATTCTTG
Organism: Hevea brasiliensis; assembly: GCF_030052815.1. NCBI lineage: Eukaryota > Viridiplantae > Streptophyta > Magnoliopsida > Malpighiales > Euphorbiaceae > Hevea > Hevea brasiliensis. Next base: position 117,514 of record NC_079500.1, read on the forward strand.
ATTTTTGATTTTCAGTTTTATCAGTTCAGTTCACTGAATCGACTGTTTGCATACCCTGTCCAGGGAAGGAGCAATCACTGATAGACGGCAGGTCGTTTAAGTAAAGACAGGCTAAAGATTTCGCTGTATTTCAATAACAGTCCGATCATTTCATACGAATGGCAAGTACTTTTACCAAACGACTCCTAGTTTGGGCTGATGTCTTGTTATTCTGGATCATAAGGCCAATGGCTGCTGTTGGAAGGATGAGAAAATGGTGAAAACATTTCAATTTTATATCGGAGGTAATGTTAGAGCAACAATTTGAAACAGTTTCTACTCAGAAATCAACCTTAAAAGAACAAGCTCAAGAACTACAATCATCTCATAACCTTATGCATATTAAATTGAACTTTTCTCCTCTGTAGGTGCCTGCTTCCTTGCCATGAAGGAAGCAGGTTAATTCTCAGAATCTTTGAGACCCTTTTTTTATGTCAAGACTGTACTCTGAAAGATTGATGGGAATGCAGAAGCTAACCCATGTCTCATTTTATATATCTTTACAAGCCATTTATGTGAAAACAAGTGAACTTTTAACTTCAAACAACTTTAAACTGACAGCAGTGGCAAAATTTTTTACAAGAACCTGGAAGAGGAAAGAGAACTCAGCAACTGCACTGAGTTCTTGTTCTTGTTGCTATTCTGCTTGATGCACTTGACAATCTGTGTACAATCCTATCCACGAGCAGATGCATTTGACAATCTGTTTACGATCCTATCCACAACACCAAAGTATGCACCACCCCAAGATCTTCTCACTGCAAATAACAAATATGGAAGCAGTAAACCTGCTGCATATCCCAACCCAATGTTCAAGTAAAACCAGTTATCAATCAACCCATTATAGTCTGAATGGTTACTGGTCCCTCCATTGTCAGAATTATTATTGTTATGCGAGCACTTCACAACAAGGGGATTTCCACATAGACATGGGTTCCCATCAAAGGAGGATTCATTAAAAGTTGACATCTGATTTGTATATGGGATTGCACCACATAAGTTGTTGTTGGACAAGTTCAAATATTCCAGAAACGTCAATGAAGAGAGGCTTGAAGGAATTGGACCTGAAAGATTATTGCCTGACAGATCAAGAGATAACAACTGATGCAATTCTGAAATGCTGTGTGGAATCTGGCCACTGATGTTGTTTCTTGACAGGTTCAAAACTAGAAGACCAACCAGGTTTGTTAGTTCTTCAGGAAGCTCACCATGTAGATTATTTCCAGAAAGATCTATGGTAGTCAGGAGTGAAAGAGTCTTAAACTTGATTGCCCATTTAAAGGCATAAAGCATTTTGTTAATATAGTGGGTTCTTGCAATGGGGTTTTTTGTCTATCTGATGACGTTTATGGCAAATACGCTGAGAAAGCTTTTTTATGGAACCCTAGTGTTAGAAAGATTGTTAACATTCCTTGTCCTAATTTTACGTTTACCTCATATGGACCCTATATACCCTCACTTGGGTTTGGCTTTGATTCCACTACTGATGATTATAAGCTTGTGAGAATAGTGTATTCGCATTTTATCTTTGATGAGATTCGGCCTTTTGTTGAGATATACAGTTTGAGAAGTAGGGGTTGGAGAAAGGTTAAAAAAGATCTGAAATATTTCATCACTGCGCGCTCAACGTCTGCTTTTCTGAATGGAGCTTGTCATTGGGTTGCCAAGCGAGGCAATGGGCCAGGTGTACGGGATGTGATTGTGTCGTTTTCTTTGGGAGAAGAGGTGTTTGGGGAAATGGAGGTACCAGATTGTTTGGTTAAGAAATATCACTTTATGGATGTTGCAGTTTTTGATGGATCACTTTTGCTGGTTGCTTCTTTTAAATTGACAGGAGAAGGCTGTTTTACAGTTTGGATGATGAAAGAATATGGCATTCCAGGATCTTGGACCAAACTTTTCAATATTTCACATTTGAAATGGATACGAAAGTTAGTTGCATTTAGGCAAAGTGGTAAGGTTCTATTGGCAAAATCATTTGGAGACCTAGTTTTCTATGATCCAAAGACAGAAGAAATCTTTGATACAAAAATTTGGGGCAATGCACACTCCTTTTATTTGGATACTTTTGTGGAGAGTCTTGTTTTACTCGATGAAACAAATGAATTTACTGAAGTGGAAGCTTCTGAGGATAATAGCACAAATGAAATCTTGGAGGATGTTGCTTCTAGTTCTAATTCACAGCTAGTAATTGATGAAGCAATGAAGCAAATGGTCTCTTGTGCTAGTTTCGACCAGAAGTAGCAGTATCGTACATATTCTAGTCCTGATAATTGCATGTATGGATACTTGCAGATATGAATAAATTGTATCGATCAGTAAAATTTTTGTCTATTTTTTTATTAGTTAGTGAATTTTAATACTAGTCAAATTACTATATAATCTCTCTATTTGAATAAAATTAATTTGTTGGGCTATATCCTTTTAAAAATACAATATTATGAAAACATATTTCCAAATGAAAATGAAAATTTTTAAATTTTTTTAACAATTCAAGTATTTTCATTCAATTCTCTAAACATTATTTTTATGCATTTTCTATCGAGAAATGATTTTCCTGCATTGTCATCTTTATTCCTTGGAGATCTAAGACAACTTATTAATCTTTTTACACATACAACTTATAGCATTTATCATAAGACAAAAAATAGAGATAGAATGAGAGAAGAAAAAAAAGTGTGGTTACAGAGGGAAATAAACATGGAGGGAGAAAAACAAAGCAGGGTAAGAAAAAAATGAAGAGAAGATCAGGATGATTTGAATAAATAAATTAAAAAAAAAAAACAAAGGAGCTAAAGTTTTAATGGAACCATATTCAACAGCTGATGCATGCATTTTAGATCATCATTTAGGTGTAATTTTTGCACATAATTTACCCTTGTTCATAGCCATTATTATAGATATTAGTATATATTTAGTCAATTTTGCAATTTTCACTTTTCTTAGTTTAATTTTTGGAATTTATTTGTTTTGTAGGGTAAATTTGGAGAAATTTGATGTATTTTGATCAGAGTAGCCATTTGGAGGAGATTAAAGTCGAATTGCAAAAATTTTGAAGTTGAGTAAAAATGGCGAGGCGACACAACTGCAGCCAAGCGAATTAGCTTATGTCACGGGTTGTGTCGATCGTCGATATTCACGCCGAGGCGACACAACCCGCATAACAACCCACGACACAACCGACTCGGCTTATGTCATTTCTGGAAATAATTGGACGTGGCATTTCCGTTACTCGACTTTTACCTCACTTTCTCTGGAACCTTCCCCCTTTTACCCATTCTAGGGCAGACCCTTAGCCTATATAAAGCCTCATTTTATCATTTTCTTTCCATAGAGAGCAAGGGAGGCATTTTTGGCAAGATTAGAAAGAGAGAAAGAGGGAGCACTTTCTGCATTCTTTTTCCAGCAGCTGCAGATCACGTTTCTGCACTTTTGTGCAGCAGAATCTGCTGCATATTTCTGGGTTTTTCTACCCCTTAGCTTACACTTCCATTATTTCTTCATTTATACATTTGGGTTTGTCTTTAAACAATGATTTGTGAGTAGTTTATTGAGATTCTAGAGATGGGTTTGTAAATATTGATTTGTATTGTGGTTTTGAACTGATTTAGCCATTTAAATGGGATTTGTTACATTTTGATTTATTGCTTGTGAGCTTGTTGCCTTGCTTGATGAATGGGCCCTCATTAAGTTAAGCTTTAATCCTTAATAGATGGACTGAAAAGTGAATATTAGGGATAGATAATCTTGCAATAAACTTTATTTTCTTGGTGTTAGAGATAAGCTAAGAGGATTAAGGGGAACTTTCCAAAAATCAATTAGAGCTTTAAATGGGTTTTTGTTAGGTTTGAAATACCGTGAAAACATGGTTTGATTTAATGAAAACCAACTTTGAAATGCTTGAAAAAGGTTTCAAAAATTTAAGAATTGATTTCCCTCAAAATTACAATTCTCATGTGTTTGGCTAAATTAGGGATAAACCACATGCAAACAATATTGAAAATCCAATCTCTAGAATCAATTTAATTTTCATTGAATTTAGATTTAAATCCTCCAAATCTCATAAATAGCAATTTCAATTTAAATCCAAATTAAATTTAAATCCAATTTAAATCCAATCTCTAGAGTCACTTTATTTTTTATTGAATTTAGATTTAATTCCTCTCAAATTTCATAAATAGAAATTTCAAATTAATTTTTGGTAATCTAGTTTAATTAATTTTAGTTAATTGTTTGATTTAGTTTTAATTCCTCAAATACCAATTTTAATTCCAAATTTCATTTTACATCTTTAATTTTTGTCATTCTAATTAGCTTATACTTTTATTTCCAATTTAAGCACAATTCCCTGTGGGATCGATATCATTTTTTAAAACTATACTCATGACTGTGCACTTGCGGACACCGTACCAAGTTTTTGGCGCCGTTGCCGGGGAATTGTTTGTTTTTAAGTTGGATTTTAATTGTTTTAAGCTAATTAGAATTTTTATTTTCTTTTATTTTCACTATTGTTCCTTGTGTTTTTCAGGTACTTTTCTTGTTTATGAGACGATCGAAAAGCACAAGTGATACTGAATTGTTGTTCAACCCAGAAATTGAAAAATTCTGTCGAGCCAACAAAAAGGAATACAAGAGAAGAAAGGAAGCAGAAAAAGAAGAATAACAAAGATTTGAGCAAGAGGTGACCATTGAAAATATGGAGAATCAAAATAGAGCTATTGGTGGAGACAATGGAGGAAATGAGCAAAATAGGCAAAATGAAGTGGTTAATCAAAATGATCCTCAAAGAAGATCCATGTTGGATTATGCTTTTCCTAGATGTGCTGATGTGAGAGATAACAGACTTATCATTGGAGCTAATCAATTTGAGTTAAAGACTGGTCTTATTCAAATGGTTCAGAATTCACAATTTGGAGGTAGTCCACTTGAAAATCCTCATTCTCATTTGAAGAAATTTTTGATGATATGTGGCACACAAAGGCAGCCTGGAGTTTCAGATGAAGTTATTCGGCTCACCTTATTTCCATTCTCTCTTCGGGATTCAGCATTGGAGTGGTATGACTCACTTCCACAAGCTATTATAGCTACTTGGGAGCAGCTATCTCAAGCTTTTCTATCTCAATTTTTCCCACCTGGGAAGACCACTCATTTGAGGAATTTGATGGTAGCTTTTAAACCAAGAGATGATGAAACTTTGTATGAATCTTGGATGAGATTTAAGGAGCTTGAAAGGCAATGTCCTCATCATGAAATACCCAAATGGATGATTGTTCAGAATTTCTACACCAGAGTTACTCCAGCCATAAGAAACACAATTGATTCACAAGCGGGAGATTTCATGAGAATGACAAGTGAAGAATGCTATGATCTATTAGAGAAGATTGCTCATAATACCCATTTATGGGGAAATCCTAGAGCACTTGAGCCAAAGAAGGCTGGGATTTATGAACTTGACTCAGTTAGCTACATGAATGCAAGATTTGATCAGTTGACTCAGCTTCTTAGTGATTTTTGCACAAAGGCAACAACCTCAACTCCTACAACTATGCAACAAGTTGCCTTCACAGATGGAACTCAAAGTTGTGGAGTTGATTACTCTTCTTATGGTGATGATTATTTGCAAGAACAAGCTGCTTATGCAGGAGGTTATCAACAGAAACCTATGGGAAATGCTTACTCTAATGTGAACAACTCAACATGGAGACCACAAGCAACTTTTGCTCAACAAGGCCAAAGCTCAAATTATCCCCATAACCAGCAGTTTATGCAGCAGAACAAGCCTCAATTTCAGCCTCAATTTCAGCCCACAAGGCAACCACCACCGGGATATCAAGCAAGAGCACAACAATCCCTTTCACCTCATGAACCGAAGCCAACCTTGGAAAGCATGATGGAGAAATTTTTTGCTGAACAAAGCAAGATGAATAGCAAATTGGAGGAAGAAATGCAACACATGAGACAAACCATGGATCAATTACAAGTCCACAACCGCATGTTGGAGACTCAATTGGCTCAACAAGCAAGCTCATCGGGAAGCAATTCCTATGGGAAACTACCTAGCCAACCACAAAACCCTCATGAACAATGTGAGGTTGTAACCTTGAGAAGTGGTAAAAAAGTTGGTCAAGAGAGTGAAAAAAAGAGAGAAGAAAAAGAGAGCACAAAAGAAGAAAATTCAGTTGAGAGCAAGAAAAATGAAAAAGAAGAAGAAAGCAAAAGTGAGCAAGATGAGGGAGAGAAACCATACATCCCACCTGAACCTTACAAACCCACCCTTCCCTACCCTCAAAGATTCATCAAGCATAAGCTAGACAAACAATTTGGCAAATTCCTTGAAGTGCTAAAGAAGTTGTATATCAATGTGCCATTCACTAAGGCACTATCCCAAATGCCAAGTTATGCCAAGATTTTGAAGGAGATTCTTTCCAACAAGAGAAGACTAGAAGATTATGACACCATCAACTTGGGAGAGCAATGCAGTGCTATAATCCGAGGAAAGTTACCTCCCAAACTCAAAGATCCGGGTGTGTTTTCCATTCCTTGTCATATTGGTGATAATTGTGTGGCAAATGCCTTATGTGACCTTGGAGCTAGTGTCAGCCTAATGCCACTTTCAATATATGAGAAGTTGAATATGGGAGAATTGAAGCCCACAAACATGTATCTATCATTGGCTGACCGTTCAATTAAGTATCCGGAAGGCATTCTTGAAAATGTGCCTATCAAGGTTGGGAAATTTTACATTCCGGTGGACTTTGTCATTTTGGATATGGAAGAAGACACAAAAGTTCCTATCTTATTGGGAAGACCCTTTTTGTATCTGGTGCATTAATTGATGTGAAGGGTGAGCAATTGACACTTAGAGTGGGAGATGATCAAATGATATTCAACATCAATCCAGCCATGAAAAGGAAACATGAAGAAGTTGAGTCTTGTTTGCGGGTAGATATTATTGATGAGATTGTTCAAGAGCATTTCAGAAAAAGCTATCCACAAGACCCTCTTGAAAATTGCTTAGTCCATGGTGGGAGCATTGATGATGATAATCACAACATGGCTATATTTGCACAATATTTGGAAAGCTCTCCACCACATCCTGAAGCCACAATTTTTCAACTTGAAGGAGTACAAAATTTGGAGATCAAACCACCATCATTAAAGGTAGAGGATGCCCCAAAGGTAGATCTTAAACCTCTTCCTTCCAACCTCAGGTATGCTTTTCTTGGACCCAATGAAACATATCCTGTTATAATTAATGCATCTTTGACTGATATTGAGAATGAAAAATTGTTGAGAGTTTTGAGAGAATATAGGAGAGTTTTGGGTTATGCAATTGATGATATAAAGGGAATTAGTCCAACAGTTTGTATGCATAGGATTTTCCTTGAGCCAAATAGTAAACCTTCCATTGAACATCAAAGAAGATTGAATCCTACAATGAAGGATGTTGTGAAAAAGGAAATCCTAAAATTACTAGTCTTTGGAATTATTTACCCTATTTACGATGAGTGGGTTAGTCCTGTGCATATTGTACCAAAAAAGGTGGGGTGTGATTGTTAAAAATGAGAATAATGAATTGATACCCACTAGAACTGTTACAGGTTGGAGAATGTGCATAGACTATAGGAAGTTGAACAATGCCACAAGAAAAGACCATTTTCCCCTTCCTTTTATGGATCAAATGTTAGAGAGATTAGCCAAGCATTCATTCTTTTGTTATTTAGATGGATATTCTGGTTTCTTTCAAATTCCAATCCATCCTGATGACCAAGAAAAAACTACCTTTACCTGTCCCTATGGCACCTTTGCCTATCGAAGGATGCCATTCGGATTGTGTAATGCGCCTGGCACATTTCAAAGGTGCATGATGGCCATTTTTTCTGATTTTATTGAAGAAATTATGGAGGTCTTCATGGATGACTTTTCAGTATATGGTACTAATTTTGATTCATGCTTGACTAATTTGTCTAAAATCTTGCAGAGATGTGCTGATAATGATTTGGTGTTGAATTGGGAGAAATGCCACTTTATGGTCCAAGAGGGGATTGTTTTAGGGCATTTAATCTCAAATAGGGGAATTGAAGTGGATAGAGCTAAAATAGAAATTATTGAAAAAATGCCCCCTCCAACCACTGTCAAAGGAGTGCGGAGTTTCCTTGGACATGCTGGGTTTTACCGGCGATTTATTCAGGATTTTTCTAAACTTGCTAAACCCTTAACAAATCTTTTGAATCATGATGTTAAATTTGATTTTAATCAAGATTGTGTTAGTAGTATGCCCTAGAGCATATCATTTAGTATGTATCTTGTATATATTTTTATTAATAAAAGGCATTTCCACTTTTCCGTTTACATAATATATTTATGTGTAATAGAAAAGGTCCATTGATATTTTGTTAGAAATATTATTCTTAAGTTGTTAAGAATATGAGTGACAATATTTCTAGCACAAAGTATCATAAATAGGTTCACAATCGAGGATACTTCATAATAAGGACATGACTTATCCAGAAAGATTGTATTCATGTTTGTTCCCAAGTTATTTATATGAGATATAAATAAGATGGAATGGTGAGTCTCATGCCATATAACAAACATGATAGGCACTTATACATGATAAGTAGGCCGAACCAGTGACACTTATGACAAGCACATGGAGTTTACTCTTGTCAATGTTTTGTCATAAATCATATCAGTGCATATAATCTTTAGACCTGAGATAGCACAGTTATCTTGTATATAGGTAGTTTGAGTTTGATCTTTGCTTTCATACTTGTCTTGTGTATAGGTATATGGGCATCTGTTGGCTCTACTAGTTATATATGGAGGTAGGTGTTGATCAAGATGGAATCTGTTCCTCTAAGTAAATAGAGTTAAAATCCTATATTCATTTAATTGTTCTTGATGTTTCAAGTTCTGGCAGACAGATAGATTTATTGAGAAAGAGTTTCGATGAGAAAAATCTTTTAATCAAGAACTGGAATTAAAAGAGAACATAATATTCATAGCAAATGGAGTTTGACATAAACCATGACTCGGCTTGAGTTGGGATTTTACCGAGAGAGATTCTAGTGCATGGTAACATATGATTATAGGTTCATTTAAGGTAAATCTTATTACTAATTGGGTGGCCATGGCATGCTATGCTAGGTGTTAATCATGGTCTATGAGGTTCATAAAATGATTTAGAGAAATCATTTATGGTAAGAAAGAGTTCTGATGATATTAAGAGTTGATATCATGTCTCATTGCCAATTAGTGATGAGCCTAGTAAGTCACACACATACACAAGTTATCACCTATTTAAATATGATTTAATTAATTAATTAAAGAGTTTAATTGATTAATTAAATAGATTTGGTTTGCAATTAAATTGCAAAGTCCCTAGCATGACTTGAAACCAAATCTAGATTATTGGATGTGTAGTATAAGTTAAATTTATATTTAAAGTGTTTAAATATGAATTTAATTAATGAGAAATTAATTAATAGAGATTAATTGATTAATTTATATTTGATATAAATTAATTAGAAGAAGAAAATAATTATTTTGAGTTAAGAACTCAAAATTAAGACCATGAGGGCATTTTGGTCATTTTGCAGTGTGACACGTGGCACCATGAGATGGTGACACATGGCATAACACATAAGCTTGCCAAATGTTTTTTAATCATGTAAGATGATTAAAATCAAGATTAAATATAGGTTTTACACTTGGCACAATGTGATTGGGTCACTTAAACCTAGAGCTAATCAAAAGGTGACATGTGGCTAGGGTTTAATGTGTTAACCTAGCTATTTAAGTGTGGTTATGAAAGAAAACATAACCAGCAGCCTCTCCTCTCAATTGTCACACCACTTTGAGCCTCTCCAGCTATTTCTCTTCATCTCTCATCAATTCAAAGAGATTAGCCATCAATCTCTTGAATTAAGAACGCTAGAAATTGTTTCTAGTGTCCTGTTTACATCTCTAATCTCTTAAAAGGCAGAACTTGAATTTCTAATTAATAGAAAAAGCTTTAGAAGCTGTTCAAGGGCTGCCATAGGTGTTCTTGGTGTGGACAAGCTAGAGGGACAACATCTGGTGTCACGAAGGCGAATCTCAAAGGCGCAGACATTGCGGCACATCAAGAGGTTAGTGTAATCGTTCTTGATTTAATCTAGGGTTCTAAAATTAATCTGATTAATTTTAAAATCTTAAATGGCAAATACAGATCCAAAAACATATTAAAAGAGTTTTAATATGTTGTTTATCATTGAAATCAAATAGATAAAAATAAATCTTGCATGGTGCATGTGACCCTAGGTGAAAATTTTTGAATTCAATGGTATAATCTTGTGTTTTTCACGCTTCCGTTCCTTCAATTGTTATCAGAGCCACTATATTTGCCATTTAGATTGTTGATTATATAATTTAATTGTGTGTTTGATCATGAGATCAAGAGATTCATTGCTGGTTGGATCATGAGGTGTGGCGGCACACATGGTGGAGCCACCATTGGTGGCGGCAACAATGGTTCCATGGGTGGTTCAAGGTTTGGCTTTTAATTCTGCAATTGTTGTATGATCTAAGGCCTATTCTTTGACTAATTAAAGTGTTTAATTAGTTGTTTTAATCACACAATTAAATTATGATTCAAATCAGAATTTTAAAAAATTGTTTGAATGTGATTCAAATATGAATTTTTAAAAGTTGTTTGAATGTGATTCAAATCTGAATTTTTAAAGTTGTTTGAATCATATTTAAATCTGATTTTTTAAAATTGATTCAATAAAATTCAGATCTGATTTTTTTAAAAATATTTGAATGTGATTCAAATCTGATTTTTTAAAAAATGTTTGAATGTGATTCAAATCTGAATTTTTGAAGTTGTTTGAATGTGATTCAAATCTGAATTTTTAAATTTGTTTGAATGAGATTCAAATCTGAATTTTTAAATTTATTTGAATCATATTCAAATCTGGATTTTTAAGTTGAATATGAGATATTCAATTTAATTTAAGTATGTATGTTTTATTTAATTGTTAAATAGTGATATGCATGATGGATGATCATGGACTATAAAAGACCAATGTGATTGGATTTATTTCTTTTATGTTTCTTTGGGATTGTAAATTAATTAATTTATTTTAATTTATTTTGGGCATGTATTATTAAGTTTATAATATTTTTGGGTTGTAATTTCATTTATTTAAGTTCTTGTAAATTCGCCTTGGTATGCCAAGGATTACTATGTAATATTGGATTGCAAGAAGTTCAAGGAGGTCAAGAGCATTGGTGGGACCAGTGGGAGGAATTCAAGATCAAGTGTTGATTATGTACTCCTTCAGCAACTCTTGTAAAATGAATGAATGAAATGCACCTAGGAATGCCCAGATTCAATTCTTGGTGGCTCAGAATTGAATCCCTTAGAAAGTCCATGATCATACCATATTTACTGCTTATCCATGAATGCATGAGATGTATGGGAATGTATGCAATTATATGATATATGCATGCTAAATGGATAATGTGCAAAGTGAGACCTTAATAGTAATTAGAATGACCATAAAATCTTCCAAACAAATGATTAAGTTGGAAATGCTATAATTAAAGTAATTATAACATAGCCCCTCCATTGGGGCAATTATTTTAAGAAATTTTAAATAGTTGCATAAGATGCAATTTATTTAAGAGATTTTCTTAAGAATAATTGTTAAGCATGAGATGTTGTAAATATTTAAATGGTTTGGTGGCCAATATTGGATGTACCTGAGGACATTAAAATTATTTGCATAATTACTGTCTCAATGTGATCAACTTAACTAATGCAAGATAAGTCGATAATGGATGTACCTGAGATTTTGAGCATTAGGGGCTAGGTAAAGGATTGAACCTCACATGAGATGTGATGGGCAAGGAGTTGCTCACTTATAGTTTATTGTAATTCCAATAATGGATGTACCTGAGGATGATCAATAGAATTATAAGAATTCAATCACCCACTAGAAATCCATCCAACTAGGATTTCCGTTTTCTACTTTGGAAGTGTAGGATTCGCTAAGTTAGTGGGAGGACCAATTTGATTAAAAGACCATAATCATTTTGGTTAATTACATGATACATTTACTAATTAATCTGGTTATTTTCTGCAGTTAATTTTACGATAAAAATGAGCACAAAACAACCACTACCATCCAATATCCTTGCAAGCATACTTGATCACAGAGTTGATAGGACCTAATCATGCGATTGGCTAAGAAATTTGAAACTTGTCTTGAACCTTGAACATATAGGATATGTTCTAGATTCAAATGTTCTGGTCCCATACCTCCAGAGGCCACTAAAGAGGAACATGAAACTTTTGACAAGTGTAACCACCATGATATGAGAGCAAACTGTTACAACTTTGCTTCCATGAGTAATGAGTTCTGACGGGATGAAAACTTGCAGTGCAAGTGAGATCCTCCTTCACCTACAAGAGTTGTATGGTGAGCACGCGAGAATGCTAGGTATGAGATATCTAGACGGCTATTCCGTATGAGGATGTTTGAGGGACAGAATGTTGAGGATCATGTCCACAAGATGATTGGTGATTGAGCGGTTGTAACATCTTTACTTTAAAATGTATTTCCTACTACAGACGCTTTTGATCGTTCAGTCACTTCCTTAGTCTTTAGGGAATTTTGTGACAAATTTCCATATGACTAAACAGGAATGCACCTTTGCTGGTTTACTCAACATGCTAGTTATTGCCCAAAAGATTTTTTTGGGGAATAAAGGAAAAGAGGTAGCTTTGATTGCATCTTCTTCACTGGAAAGTCCAACAAGAAGAAGGGCAATAAGAAAAGAAACTTCACATTCTGGTCCTTCCAAAAAATAGCTAAGCAGAAAGGGAAGACCAAAGTGACAAAGACAAAGGAAAGTGTTTCCACCGCCAGAAAGTGTTTCCATTGCTAACAGGAAAGTGTTTCCATTGCCAGTAAGAAAGTGTTACCACTGGCCATAGTATAGCACTCTAAATGAATGCAATGCCATGGTGAAAAATAACTCAAGTTCAAAATATATTTGGCACTTAAGGTTATGTCATGTTGCAGAAGATAGGATTGCAAAATTGGAGAAAATAGGGATTCTATCCTCATTGTGCTCTGAGCCTACTCCAACTTGTGAATCTTGCATTCAGGGCAAAATGACAAGATGACCCTTTGTTGGACAGGCTAAGAGTGAAAATATTTTGGAGCTAATACATAGTGATGTATGTGGTCCATTTAAAGAAATGGCTAGAGGGCTTTCATTATTTTATTACCTTTCGATGATAAATCAAGGTTTGGGTATTTGTATTTGATGTAATACAAACATGTATCTTTTGAAAAGTTCATAGATTTTATATCTGAATTAGAAATTCATATAGGAAAGATTATTTTAGCTCTTCGATCAGATCGTTGAGGTGAATATTTGATTACTGAATTTGATGAATACTTGAGAGAGCATGGCATTGTTTCTCGGTGACTCCTCCGGGACGCATACGGTGAATGGTGTATCTGAAGGAGAAATCGTACCTTATTGGATATGGTGCGTAGTATGATGAGCTATCTTGATATGCCAATCTCCTTTTGAGGATTTGCATTAGAATCGACTTTATATATTCTGAATAGGATTCCATCAAAATCAGTTTCTTCCACACCTTATGAGATATGGCATGGAAGAAAACCAAGTCTTAAGCATGTTAAGATTTGGGGTTGTCGACTTATATCAAAAAGTGAACAACGATAAATTGGAGACCGGATCGAGAAAAGGTCGATTTGTTGGATATCCAAAAGATAGTTTTGGATATTATTTTTATTGCCTACTTCACAAAAGGTTGTGATAAGTAGAGATGCCACATTTCTTGAACAACAGTTTGTTCAAGAAGGAGGCAAAGGAAGGCAAATAGAGTTAGAATTGGAGAATTCGACCAACCAGCATCGGATGGATATAGATCCATCTAGTCAACCTATACCCGTTGATGAAACATCTACATTTGTTCCTCGTAGAACAACGAGGTATCTCACCCACCCGATGAGATATGGTTTTCTTCATGAAGAAGAACAAGAGTTGTCAACTCATGAAGAAGTAGATCATGGGGATGATACACTTACCTAAGAAGAAGCTATATCAGATATAGACTATTCAAAATGGATTGATGCTATGAAATCCGAGATTGATTCCATGTATAAGAATCAAGTTTTGGAACTTTTTGACCCACAAGGTATTGTACCTATAGGAAACAAATGGGTTTTCAAGAAGAAAATTGGTTACGATGGAAAGGTAGAGACCTATAAGGCAAGGCTAGTAGCGAAAGGGTTTCGCCAAAGGCAAGGAATAGATTATGAGGAAACTTTCTACTTTGTTGCCATGCTTAAATCAATTAGGATTTTATTAGCAATAGTGCATACTATGATTATGAGATTTGGCGGATGGATGTCAAAAGCAGTTTTCTCAATGGATACATTGAAGAAAACATTTTCATGGAACAACCTAGGGATTTGAATCCTAAGATGGTTCCAAGGTATGCAAGCTAAAGCGATCCATTTATGGGTTGAAACAAGCTTCGAGGAGTTGGAACATCCGTTTTGATGAAGCCATTAAATCTTTTGGTTTTATCAAAAATGAGGATGAGCCATGTGTATATAAGAAGGTTAGTGACAGCTATCACTTTCCTTGTCTTATATGTGGATGACATCGTTGATGGGTAATGACACGGGTATGTTGACAACTATAAAGGTATGGTTGTCAAATACATTCTCCATGAAAGACTTAGGGAGGCAACCTATATTCTTGGGATTAGCATCTATAGAGATAGAGCGAAACAAATAATTGGTTTATCCCAAAGTCCATACTTGGAAAAGGTGTTAAAGAGGTTTAACATGCTTGATTCCAAGAGAGGATTGTTACTAGTGAGACATGGTATCCACCTTTCTAAAGAGATGTCTCCAAAGACACCTGAAGAAAGAGATAAGATGGCCAGGATTCCATATGCTTGGCTATTGGAAGTTTAATGTATGCAATGTTGTGTACTAGGCGGATATCGCATATCTTTGTTAGTTTGACTAGTAGGTATCAATCCAATCCAGGTTTGGAACATTTGGATAGTCAAGAATATCCTTAAGTACTTGAGAAGAACTAAGGATTTATTCTTGATTTATGGAAGTGGAGACTTGCAATTGGATGGTTATCTTGATTACGATTTCCAATCGGATATCGATGATAGAAAGTCTACCTCTGGATATGTGTTCATTTGTAATGGAGGTGCGATCGGTTGGAAGAGTTCCAAGCGAGCCGCATTGCAGATTCCACTCACGAAATTTGAGTATATTCTTTGCATCGAATCTTTGTAAAGAAGCTGTTTGGATGAAGAAGTTCGTGGCGAACTTACGGTAGTTCCTTCCATTGAGTCAGTTCCATTACCTTTGTGACAACAATGGAGCAGTCATATAGGCTAAGGAACTAAGGTCTCACCCAAAATCCAAACACATAGAAAGGCACTACCACATTATCAGACATATAGTTGGGCAAATGCGATATAGCCATGCAAAAAAATAACATCAGCTGAAAAAATTTAGCTGATCCATGCACTAAGCCTTTGTCACAAGCTTAGTTAGATTGACATCTTGAAAAGATGGGTCTAAGGTATTGTAATGAATGGCTCTAGTGCTAGTGGGAGATTGTTAGTAGTATGCCCTAGAGCATATCATTTAGTATGTATCTTGTATATATTTTTATTAATAAAAGGCATTTCCACTTTTCCGTTTACATAATATATTTATGTGTAATAGAAAAGGTCCATTGATATTTTGTTAGAAATATTATTCTTAAGTTGTTAAGAATATGAGTGACAATATTTCTAGCACAAAGTATCATAAATAGGTTCACAATCGAGGATACTTCATAATAAGGACATGACTTATCCAGAAAGATTGTATTCATGTTTGTTCCCAAGTTATTTATATGAGATATAAATAAGATGGAATGGTGAGTCTCATGCCATATAACAAACATGATAGGCACTTATACATGATAAGTAGGCCGAACCAGTGACACTTATGACAAGCACATGGAGTTTACTCTTGTCAATGTTTTGTCATAAATCATATCAATGCATATAATCTTTAGACACGAGATAGCACAGTTATCTTGTATATAGGTAGTTTGAGTTTGATACTGCTTTCATACTTGTACTGTGTATAGGTATATGGGCATCTGTTGGCTCCTACTAGTTATATATGGAGGTAGGTGTTGATCAAGATGGAATCTGTTCCTCTAAGTAAATAGAGTTAAAATCCTATGTTCATTTAATTGTTCTTCATGTTTCAAGTTCCTGGCAGACAGATAGATTTATTCGAAAAGAGTTTACGATGAGAAAAATCTTTTAATCAAGAAGCTGGAATTAAAAGAGAACATAATATTCATAGCAAATGGAGTTTGACATAAACCATGACTCGGCTTGAGTTGGGATTTTTACCTTGAGAGATTCTAGTGCATGGTAACATATGATTATAGGTTCATTTAAGGTAAATTTTATTACTAATTGGGTGGCCATGGCATGCTATGCTAGGTGTTAATCATGGTCTATGAGGTTCATAAAATGATTTAGAGAAATCATTTATGGTAAGAAAGAGTTCTGATGATATTAAGAGTTGATATCATGTCTCATTGCCAATTAGTGATGAGCCTAGTAAGTCACACACATACACAAGTTATCACCTATTTAAATATGATTTAATTAATTAATTAAAGAGTTTAATTGATTAATTAAATAGATTTGGTTTGCAATTAAATTGCAAAGTCCCTAGCATGACTTGAAACCAAATCTAGATTATTGGATGTGTAGTATAAGTTAAATTTATATTTAAAGTGTTTAAATATGAATTTAATTAATGAGAAATTAATTAATAAAGATTAATTGATTAATTTATATTTGATATAAATTAATTAGAAGAAGAAAATAATTATTTTGGGTTAAGAACTCAAAATTAAGACACAGGGGCATTTTGGTCATTTTGCAGTGTGACACGTGGCACCATGAGATGGTGACACATGGCATAACACATAAGCTTGCCAAATGTTTTTTAATCATGTAAGATGATTAAAATCAAGATTAAATATAGGTTTTACACTTGGCACAATGTGATTGGGTCACTTAAACCTAGAGCTAATCAAAAGGTGACATGTGGCTGGGGTTTAATGTGTTAACCTAGCTATTTAAGTGTGGTTATGAAAAGAAAACATAACCAGCAGCCTCTCCTCTCAATTGTCACACCACTTTGAGCCTCTCCAGCTATTTCTCTTCATCTCTCATCAATTCAAAGAGATTAGCCATCAATCTCTTGAATTAAGAACGCTAGAAATTGTTTCTAGTGTCCTGTTTACATCTCTAATCTCTTAAAAGGCAGAACTTGAATTTCTAATTAATAGAAAAAGCTTTAGAAGCTGTTCAAGGGCTGCCATAGGTGTTCTTGGTGTGGACAAGCTAGAGGGACAACATCTGGTGTCTGAAGGCGAATCTCAAAGCGCGACATACTGCGGCACATCAAGAGGTTAGTGTAATCGTTCTTGATTTAATCTAGGGTTCTAAAATTAATCTGATTAATTTTAAAATCTTAAATGGCAAATACAGATCCAAAAACATATTAAAAGAGTTTTAATATGTTGTTTATCATTGAAATCAAATAGATAAAAATAAATCTTGCATGGTGCATGTGACCCTAGGTGAAAATTTTTGAATTCAATGGTATAATCTTGTGTTTTTCACGCTTCCGTTCCTTCAGATTGTATGGTTGCTTTTTGCAGGTTGAAGACGGCATTAACAACAGCTCCTATCATGCAACCCCCGGATTGGACTTTGCCATTCGAAATCATGTGTGATGCAAGCGAGTTTGCTATTGGAGCTGTCCTTGGCCAGCGAAAAGATAGAAAACCTTATGCCATTTACTATGCAAGCCGAACCCTTGATGAAGCTCAAGTTAATTATACCACAACTGAAAAGGAGTTCCTTGCGGTAGTATTTGCACTCAATAAATTTCGTTCTTATTTGGTCAACTCAAAGGTAATAGTTTTCACTGATCATGCAGCAATAAGGTATTTAATGAGCAAGAAAGAAGCTAAATCTAGGTTGATTAGATGGATTTTATTACTTCAAGAATTTGATTTGGAAATAAGAGATAAAAAGGGTGTTGAGAATGTGGTGGCTGATCACCTTTCTAGGATAAAAACTGAAAATAAATATGATGAAATTGTGCCAATTGATGAGTTTTTCATGAATGAGCAGTTGTATGTGTTGAAATCTGCACTTCCATGGTTTGCTGATATTGTGAATTTCTTGTCTTGTGGTGTCTTGCCACCTGATTTGTCTTGGCAGCAAAAGAAAAGATTCTTGCATGATGTTAAATTTTATTCTTGGGAAGAACCTCTTTTGTTTAGGAGATGCAATGATGGAATAATTAGAAGATGTATACCAGAGGAAGAAATACATGATGTTATTTACCATTGTCATTCCTCTGAATATGGTGGTCATTTTAGTGTCTCAAAAACTGTTGAAAAAGTCTTAACATCAGGTTTCTATTGGCCTAAAATGTTTAAACATGTGAGAGATTTTGTAAGCAAGTGTGATAGGTGCCAAAGGGTAGGCAACATTTCCAAAAGAGATGAGATGCCCCAACAATCCATATTAGAAGTTGAATTATTTGATGTATGGGGAATTGATTTCATGGGGCCATTTCCATCTTCTTATGGGAATAAATATATCTTGGTAGGGGTGGACTATGTATCTAAATGGGTAGAAGCTATTGCTACACCTACTAATGATGCAAAAGTTGTGGTGAAATTTCTGAAAAAATTTGTTTTGACCAGGTTTGGTGCCCTACGTGCCATAATCAGTAATGGTGGTAGCCATTTTTGCAACCACCAATTTGAAAAATTGATGAGAAAATATGGTGTAAAGCATAGGATTGCCACACCATATCACCCTCAAACAAATGGCCAAGTAGAAATCACAAATAGAAAAATCAAGCAAATCTTGGAGAAAACTGTCAACAAGTCCAGAAAAGATTGGTCCCTTAAATTAGATGACACTCTTTGGGCATATAGAACAGCATTTAAAACCCCCATAGGAACTACACCTTATAGGTTAGTTTTTGGGAAATCATGCCATTTGCCCGTAGAGTTAGAACATAAAGCTTATTGGGCCATAAGAGCAATCAATTTTGATTTACAAGCTGCTGGACATAAAAGACTTTTGCAACTTGATGAATTAGAAGAATTGAGACTTGATGCTTATGAAAATGCTAGGATCTATAAAGAGAGAACTAAAAAATGGCATGATAAGCATATTAAGAAAAAGGACTTTAAAGAAGGAGATTTGGTTCTCTTATTCAATTCAAGGTTAAAATTTTTTCCGGGAAAATTAAAATCAAGGTGGTCCGGTCCATTCAAAATTGTGAAAGTTTTACCTCATGGTGCTGTGGAAATTTTTGGTGAAAAATCTGGTAATTTCAAGGTAAATGGACAAAGGTTGAGGCACTATTCAGTTGGTGAGCCAATTGAGAAGATAGCAACTTGCTATCTTTCTCATTCTCCATAACATCTTGAGTGAGTATGGTCAAGCTAAAGACCTAAACTTAGCATTTTTGTGCATAACTCATAATTTTTTATTGATTCTTTATTTCTTTCATATATATGTTTGTTTTAAGTTTTTTCTATACTCCTTATTCAGAGTTTAACATTGTTCTAATTTCCTTGTGCAGATGGGATACAATGCATTGCAAGCAAATGAGCATAAAAAAAAAAAAAAAACATTTCATGTCTTTATTTTAGTTACTTAATTAATTAGTGTTTTTAGTAACTTGTTTAGTTAATATTTTGCTTGTGTTGTTTTTTTTTAGTTCCTCATAAAATACATTTTTCTTTTATGTTTCTAGTACATTGCTCACTTGCTTTTATGTGCTACTTCGGATTTACACTTGATGGTTACATTTTTGAGCTTAACTTCCTATTTCAACTTTTTGAGTTTAATTGATTTAATGGATTCCATTGCACTGTTTCTTTTGCAATGAGTGCAACAGCTATCCAAATTTTATCTAATTAAATTGGCTGCACTTCAATGAGGTAACACTTCTTATCTCAGCTTGTGTCACTTTCAACACAAGTTGTGCTATCGCTATTGCAACAGGGTAATAATTCTTTACGCACATATGAGCTACCCATTTCTTTATGCACATAATTATCCCATTCCTTGCACTCTTTTAACATTGAGGACAATGTTCATTCTGAGTATGGGGGAGAGGGTAAATTTTTTGCAAAAATTATTTTTCCTTTTTCATTTGCATATAGCGACACACTCATTACTTCATACTTGTACATATTCACGTATATACACTGCATATAGCTTCATATACTTAGTTATGCATACTTAGTTGCATATAGGTTAACTATACATTTATACACTCATGCATTTTATTCATTCATTTAAAATTTTGAATTTTTAAACCAGTCTTTGAATTCCATAAGCCACTTATTCAAGCAATCCAACTTGCCTTTAGATGGTTAGTGGAATGAAAGTTCCAGCTGGGTACAAAGTCTTAAGCATTATTCTTTCTCTTACTTAATAGCTGAAAATTAATACATTCATCTAGGTATGCAGATTCTAATTAGTTATTTTGAGTTTTAAGTGTCTGGATAAGCCTTTAAGGAAGAAAATGGTCATTGTCGTCTCACCATTCCTAGAACAAGCATCTTAGATCTTTCAAAGCGAAATTTTTAACTTGCATTTGATAAGAATATGATTTAGGCATTCCTTCATATTTTAAACCTCACATTTAGCCTTAACCTCCCTTAATTTCATTTCAACCCTTGCAAACCCCCTTGAACCTTAATTCCCTAATTTCTTTGGAACCCAAATCATTTACCTAGCCATTAAACCTAAACACTACCACCTATTATGAGAATAATATTTTAGCAATTAAGTGCATTAAAAAAATTTAAAAAAAAAATTTAAAAAAAAAAAAAAAAACTTGGAGGATTGAAACATCTTGAAAAGTGCTAGAGTAATTGTGAAAAGTTGATAAAAAAAAATAGTCACAAAAATATCCCAAAGGTAATTTTGGGTGTGACGTGAAATAGGGACACATACAAAATAAAAAAATATATTATAAAAGTAGTCCCTTTATTGTGTTAGCACTTAAGATTCATTGTGAATTTCTTTCCTCTTGATAAAAAAATTACTATTATAAAAAAAAAATGGATGCACTTTGAGTTTCATGGTTAATATTATTCTCATATTTTGTTTACCTTATTCCCTTTCTTTGTTAACCACAATCTTACCCTATTTGACCCCATTACAACCCTTAAAAAGACCTAATGATTCTTTGAAAAATGCTTGTTACATTAGTAGAGTTAGATCTTTTATGCTTGCATATGGGTTTGGCAATATAATCTTCCATACATTACTCACCATCTATTTGAGACACATTGGCTATCTATTTCATTTAGGTTTGTTTTGGCACAATTGACTCTTGTAGCTGATTGGTATTTGTTGCTTGGGTTGATTGGTTAATTCTTAGCTATTCTGTAATTGTTGAGAGTGCTTGCTTCATTCTTTGTGCTTTTGCTGGTGGGAACTTGGAATGTTGGTGGCTAGAGGTAAGTTGGTGGTTTGGATTTGTGATTTTTGTGTTTTCAAAAGATTCTAGTCCCTTCCAAATGAGTTTTAATGAAATTTTGCTTGGGAACAAGCAAGAGTTTGAGTATGGGGGAATTTGATGCATGCATTTTAGATCATCATTTAGGTGTAATTTTTGCACATAATTTACCCTTGTTCATAGCCATTATTATAGATATTAGTATATATTTAGTCAATTTTGCAATTTTCACTTTTCTTAGTTTAATTTTTGGAATTTATTTGTTTTGTAGGGTAAATTTGGAGAAATTTGATGTATTTTGATCAGAGTAGCCATTTGGAGGAGATTAAAGTCGAATTGCAAAAATTTTGAAGTTGAGTAAAAAATGGCCGAGCGACACAACTGCAAGACTGGCCCGAATTAGCTTATGTCGCAGGTTGTGTCGATCGTCGATATTCACGCCGAGAGCGACACAACCGCAACACAACCCACGACACAACGGCTTATGTCATTTCTGGAAATAATTGGACGTGGCATTTCCGTTACTCGACTTTTACCTCACTTTCTCTGGAACCTTCCCCCTTTTACCCATTCTAGGGCAGACCCTTAGCCTATATAAAGCCTCATTTTATCATTTTCTTTCCATAGAGAGCAAGGGAGGCATTTTTGGCAAGATTAGAAAGAGAGAAAGAGGAGCACTTTGCATTCTTTTCCAGC